>NC_058131.1:696100296-696256617 GCF_016433145.1 Gracilinanus agilis
GAGGGAGAGAGAGAGAGAGAGAGAGAGAGAGAGAGAGAGAGAGAGAGAGAGAGAGAGAGAGAGAGAGCGAGAGTGAGCTATTACCTTCACAAGCTTCCTCCTCCAGCTGGCTGCTCCACCTTCACAGCCAGACCTCAGGCATGCCAGTACTCTCCTGGGCAGCCTTGAACCCCACTATCTGTGTGCACACACGCTGGGGCTCCCCTAGCCAGGGCTTACTTGCTCTGGCACTTCCCTAGCTGCCTGCCCCAGAGCCAGCTGCTTGGCTACACTCCTGGTGCATTATCCCCTCTCTCCAAGGTCCTGAGAGGAAAGAGTCGCGCTTCTTTCCCCCAGCCCCCATTTATGCTTCTTGTGGCTTTGTCACTTTTCTGAGCCCTCCCACCCCCCTGCTTTGGTGGACTGAGACTTCAGACCAGATCAGAGCGGGTCTTCCAAAGGCCAGGGAATCTCCAGGGACAAGAGACAAGTGTCTTCTGTCATCCAGGCCTTTAGTGTGTGGCCTTTAAGATGTCAGCGAAGTTCCATGTTCTCCTAAGTAGATCATTGACAGATAAGCAACAGGCTTTGTTTGCTCTTAATTCAATCAAAGGGTGAGAGGAATGGCAACTTAATGTAATCAGAGAATGGGGGGTTTCCAACAGCATCAAGGCCCCCCCTTTTAAAAATCCACAGTTCAACTCGGAGCACCAAGAAAAAGGGTGGGGGCTACAGTTAATTTTTCACAGGCTCTTATGAAGGTCCAAAGGAATCTCTCGGGTAACGGTGTTCTTTTTGTCAGCTGTCACACACAATATTGGGCTCCTTAAGCACAATGAGGGGAGGCAGGATGGTAGAGCTGAGGGCCAGACATGTCACTTGAACTCTTGTCCTCAGCCGATTATCTGCAAAATGATCCCTGAACTCCCTTCTGCTTTTGAATACTATGATTGTGGGTGCATCTTGGGGTTGGGGGTTAGGGGGGAGTCCTAGCATCTCTTGTAACCATCCAGGAGCAGGGAAGCAGCCTTACATTCCCCTTCTGGGTGGCGCTAGCTTTGGGGAGGTGTTTCTTCACCTCAGCACAAAATGTTTCTCTTTCCAACTTCCCCTGAAGGTGCTTAATATTTACATGAAGGTGGGTTCCTGGGAAGTCCCTTCTGTCTCCCCAGCCCCTTGCTTTTCTACCAGTTGTTCCTCATGCTTTCACCATACTTCTAAAAGAGCTAACATTTACAGCTTTCAAAACACTTTTCAAATGTTATCGCATTTGATCTTCACAACAACCCTTAGAAGAAGGTGCTATTATTATTCCTGGATGAGGGAACTGAAAGCCAGACTAACTTGCTTTGAGTCCCCCAGAGAGTGGATATATGAGGCAGAATTTGAATTCGGGTCTTCCCCAGCTCTTAAGTTTGATCCCTTCTCCTTTGTGGCACCTGGCTGCCTTCAGATATCAGGTCAGGGGCCACCCTCTGTAGACAGCTTCTCCAGACCCCCTCGTTATTAGCGTATTGTCCCTCTTCCACTTCAGCCCAGCTGCAGATCTGCTCCCTGAGAGCAGAGATTGTTTTTAATTTTGCCTTGCCATGGCTGGCACTGAACGCCATGCTCCCTACAAGGCAGGTGCTTGATCGATGCATGGGGAATTGAATAATTTCCTTTGACAGCTCTTCCAGACCTTGAAGGCAGCTCTCTGTCTTCTCAGCCAAGTCCGCCATCTCATGGATAGACTGGCTGCCAATGCTCTTCCCATTCTGCTCACCCCTGACTTCACTTTTGCTTCACTCCCGGAGAAATGTCAATCAATCAGTGAGCATTTATTCATCACCATCTTTGAGCCAGCCGGATTTGGGGTGTGCCAAGATCCAGATGAAGGGCAGGCCTTGCCCTCAAGGAGTTACTATTCTACTGGAGGAGGCAACACAGAAGGGTGGAAGCCTGTACAGAACAGAGAGGAATGTGGGTATCCGAACACTTGCTGGTCAGCTCTCCAGGGAGATCTTGGCCTTTGAGAATTTGTATCGCCCTTTTTTTTGTTAACCTTCCCTTTCTGTGTTAGACTCGATATTGGTTGCAAGGCATAAGAGCAGTAAGGGCTGGGCAATTGAGGTTAAATGACTTGCCCATTCATATAGCTAAGAAGTGTCTGAGGGCAGATTTGAATCCAGTACCTCATGAACTCGTATCATTTTAGACAGTAGTGCATCCCATTGGAAAGAGATTTGGATTAGGAGTCAGCAGACCAGCTCCCGTCCAACATTGACCCACCAGGTGGCTGGGCAAGTCATGGATCCTCTCTGAAGTCACTGTCTTGCCCCAAGTCATATGGTGCGTATTGGCAGGCAGAGTAGGGGTTTAAGGTAATTCCTTTGATTCCAGTGTCTCTTCTCTTGACTGCTTTGAGTTTAATCCTTTGCATTAAAGGTGTGCACGTGTCCTTCCACTTAATTTTAAGCCTCAAAATCACAGCGAATGGCCCTGGCTCCAGGCCCTGAGCTTCCTAGGGCTCCTTTCTGTCTAAGGTCTGGGCTGGAGCTGCTGGCTAATGACCAAGGAGCAGGCCAAGATAGCAGCTTTTCATCACAGCTGTGTTTGGAGCAGGGTCGCCCCTCAAGAATGGGAGACTCCAACTCTGTTCAGTCCAGAAGTCAGAAAAGAATTTGACTTGAAGAAGAAGAGGTTTAAGGTGGCCTAATCATCTAGGCTGGTGGAATGACCCTAGAGGCTGGTAGAATGGCCTGGAAGCTAGTGGAATAGCAGCACCGTCCTACCCCCTGCCCTTGGTGGAGTAAGCCCTCGAGCCAATGGAGTAGCCCCAGAGCCCCAGGCTGGCGGAATAGCCTCTGAGTTTGAGGAGTAGCAGCTCTGGAGCTAATGGGATGGCCTGGGAAATGGTGGAACAGCCCCCTGGAACTAATGGAGTAGATGGGGAGCTGGTGGAGCAGCCCCCCCCCCAGGTGTGGATCAGGTTTGCTCATTTCCGGGGGGCCTGGGCTGCCAGACTCCCTAGGGCACATGGCTTGGGTTTCCTCCCATCCTTTGTCAGCACGAGAGAGGCCTTCATCCAAGGGAACCTAACTAAGGTGAATCCAGAATAATGCAAACGCTTATTGTAGTAGTCGATCATCCAGAACTAACGTCCATACAGGCATGGAGCTGGGGCACAGCTAGTATCCAGAACGGCCTAAAACCATCAGGAGTGATCGACAGTACGGAACGCTTAACTGATTACCAATACAGATTTTGCAGTTTGTGCTTAGCTAGTGCCAAGTGCTGAGAAATCCAGGATTTCAGAGTACTTTGCTGCCCATTGCCCACCTCCTCCAGGACAGACCACAAGGGATACACTGAGCAGTTCTGTTGGCTCTCAGAGGATGGCCAGAGCCCCAAAGCTACAGTCCTCCACAGAAAAACAATGATTGCCCCAGGGCGTCAGCTTCTGGGTGTACCTGGATGGCTGCCAGAAGGGAAAGGGCTCATCTGCTCCCGACTCTCCTTGTGCATGAAGGAAGACTATCTCAGCACAGGTGAGTGGGCAAGGAACCCTTGGGGGGAAACGAGGCCATCTCCTAGCCCTCAGTGAGGTTTCTTTCCAGCATCCACAGGCTCCTGAGAGTCAAGGAACTAGTAAAGTAAGAGCACACTAGGATAATGAGGTGTGTGTGTGTGTGTGTGTGTGTGTGAACTCTTTACTGGGCTTTCAAGTTTAGAAAGTTCTGGAGGAAAAATGTGATTGAGTCCTTCCAGAGGTATTCATCAGTCACCAAGAGAGTTTCAAAGGAGTGTGTGAGGTCTCGCCTTCAAGGTTTTTCTAATTTAGTAGGTGTTAAGGGTTTAGTCCAGGGGTCGGCAACATATGGCTCTTTCTGCAGGAGCCATAAAGTCAACTGCGGCAGAGTAACCAACAGTTTACGCATGACATCGTGCATCACGTGATACATCAACATCATGACGTCACGCGTCACGTACCTTTTGGTACCGCGACTATCTTCTAAGAGAGAAGCTCCCTCATTGATATTGCCGCGCGAGATGAATCCTGGTCTTTAGTTCGGCTGGGTAGCTGTGCTGTGTGTTCCTCCTTCTGCCCTCCTTTTACTCTTTCCACACCTGTTCCTGACATCTCAGGGTTCTGTATAGTGACTGACCACTTTTGTCTACATTCTCTACCCCTCTGCCTCTGATTTACATGGCTTTATCTCAGGACATCATGGGGTCTGCACTCCCTATTTGTGGGATTGTTATTGTTTTTAACTTTTCTACCTGCTCTTAAAGGGGAACTAGAGTCAGATTACAGCTTTACATAGGCTTCATTAGTGAGAAGCATTTCTCCCCAGTAGTTGTTTCAGTTGACACAGAATGACTGAGTAGGCAGCAGTGATAAACCCCTGTACCAGGAAATGTGTGTCATGTGTCCTGGCCAGTTTTCCATGAAAAGGTACCCTCCTCCCCCACTACTTACTAATGCCTGCACACAAGTCATGTTATTTTCTGTAATCTCCTGATCTCCTACTTAATTCATGTGGCCAAATGGCTTAACCAGCAGGCCGGCAGCTTTTTCTTCTCCTGTTGCCTGACTTGAGAGAGGGAGAGGAAAAAGTATTTTTCCCTGAATTTTTCTCTCTTTATTTCAGCAATTTTCTTAGTGTAAAGGAGTTTGATATGTATGTGTGCAGTTATATCAGTTCTATAGTGCCCCATTAAATCTTGCTTTTTGATTAATAATCAGCAAAACCACGCAGCACCAGAAGTCACATTAATGTACTTTATTCATCATTGGTTAGCACATAATAACGTTATTAAAATAGTTCAGAGACTTATTGTACTTTAAAAGTCTCCTTCTTACATAAAACGCACGTATTTACTTGTATTCGGTGTTAAACGTATTGTACGGCTCTCACGAAATGACATTTTAAAAAATGTGGCGTTTATGGCTCTCACGGCCAAAAAGGTTGCCGACCCCTGGTTTAGTCAGTGATGCCTCAGCACCCATGTGGAGTGAGGGAGCATGTCCAGGTTCGGACATCACTGCCTGGCTGACCATGGAGAAGTCACTTATCTGCTTTGGGCCTTAGTTGTCTTATCTGCAAACGGAGTAAACAGAACTGGTTAACCCTTAACATGTCTGCAAACTCTTGCTAACAATGGATTTCCTTGCTTTGCCCTCCATCTTATTGGGAAAACCTTTAATGCTCCTTCATGAGGAATAATTGCGATTCTTGGATTTTCATCGGTGCTCTTTCTCATGCCGAGGGAAGGTCCGCTCATTCTTGTGCCTGCAGCATTTTGATCACATTTCTTTGTTGCGAGAGAAGCCTTCGGTTTGGGCAGGGGGCAAATGGCGGATGGTCAATAAGGACAGAGATGAAAAAGAAAAACAAATCAGTAAAGGATTTTGCAAACACACAAGAGTAATAAGGATTCAGAAGGAGACACGTGCAAAGCAATTCGGTTATTATCTATTAAATTTAGCAAGCACTTTTCAAGCAAATTGCATATAATGGGATCGTGTTTTCATGGACATTCTTCCTTTTCTCTTTTTCTATTATGGTTCATTTAAAAAGATAAAAGAAAATTTAATTGTAAAAATGTTTGACTCTGCAAGAGAGAAGAAATCCAGAGTGGTAGCTTGAGAGACTAATAAGGTGGAGGGAAGGTTTTCTTTCTTTTAATTTAAGGCTGGGTGAGGAAGATGAGTCTAAAGAACAAGGAAAGTGAATAAGGAGAGGGTGGAAATCTGGGCAATGCAATGATTTATGGGGCATATTTCCAGAAGAAGCAAGAGGTGGTGGGATTAAAGGCACAAATGAAAGGGTTAGTTTACCAATAAGGAGAAGGACGAACTCATCCTCTGAAACTGGAACAAGGTTAGCATGATTTGGCAGGCAGAGATGCAGAGGAGTTCAGAAAGAAGAGCCTCCCTTTGTTTAGCAGTTATTGGGCAAAATATTCTTTTATTTTTAAACCCTCCCCTTCTGACTTGGAGTCGATACTGTATATTGGCTCCAAGGCAGAAGAGTGGTAAGGGTAGGCAACAGAGGTCAAGTGACTTGCCCAGGGTCACACAGCTGAGCAGTGTCTGAGGTTCTCCTGGAAGCAGATTCAGACCGTCAGATCCTCTCCGTTAATCTGGGTCTTTTCAGATCACTTTGGACTCCTCTCAGAAAAACTGCAAAGAGCTGTGGGAAATTAAGGTGACAAGGTCTTGCTGTAGGCCCATCACTTCCTCGGACACCTTGCCAAGCAGTCTGGGGAAAGAGCAAAAGGGCAAGATAGAACAGGGGCAGCCTGGGGCCGGCCACTCGGCCTCCGTCCCTCCTGCTTGCATTCGGCATGTGTTCCCGCCGGGCACTGGTCTCCCTAGGCCAGGGGGCTTGAACTTTGTCGGGGTTCTGGGGACCCCTCCTCAGAGTCAGCTGTTTAAATGGCAAACCAGCTTCCCTTCAATGGAGACCAAAGATGGGGGAAAGAAGCCACCTCCGCCATCCAGGCTCCAGGAGCCCGGGGCTCCCTCTGCACACGGCGCTGGCTGAATACATTGGGGTGACCCTTCCCAGGTCGGGAAAGACCCCCCCTCTGCCTGCCCACCTCTCTGGCCCTAAGCGGGGCCTCTCCACGGTGGCCTCAGGCTAGAGGCCCGCCATCGCAGCAGCTCTAAGCTGCGCCTTCATTTCGACCTCTCGCGGGCGTCCCCTGCCTTATCTGTAAAGCGAGCACGAGCTCTCCCCGTGGGGGCCGGCAGGGTGGGTGCACAGGGATGGCGGAGGCAGCCCCCGCCCAGGCAGAGAATCATTGGAGCCACCCGGGCACCCTTGCGGAGTCAGGCAGCAGCCTCTCAGGCTTCTCCGGCGGGGAACGAGGAAGGGAGAAACGCTTGGTTTTCCCAATGGAAGGTGGAGAATTTCCCAAATGAGCTTTCCATTCTGGCTCGGGGAGCCCAAGGCTCCGTTGGTCCTGAGGAAGCAGAGAAACACGCGAGGGGACTCTGTGGGGCCGGGGTCAGAGGACTGGCCTGGAAGCCGGGTCCGAGTGTGAATCCTGCTTCAAGCAAGTCCTAGCCGGGTGGTCCTGGGCGGGTCGTTTAACCTCCCTATGCCTCTGTTTCCTCATCTATAAAATCAGAATAATAGTAGTGGAGCATTACAAGCCTCAAAGAGCTCCACAGCTGCTTGTGGCCCAATTGATGTGAACGACTGGCTCACCGGGTGGGGGGCCGCCTGCCTCCTGGGAAGGCCAAGGGCTCTGCCCTCAAGACATCCAGCAGCCAGTCAGCCCACGTGGATTAAGTGCCTACTCTGTGCCAGGCTCCGGGCTGTCATGGGAGGCACCACGTAAACAAGCTGGGAGAAGCGCCGGCTAGTGGGGGAAGGGCCTGGGAAGGGGAGGGAGGGCAGAAGGGCTTTCGCCGAGATCCGAAGGAAGCCAGGGGGCCCCAGAGGCCCTGCCGTGGGGCTCCGAGCCAAGGGGCGGTGCGGAATCTCGGGGTCCTCCTCTCTCCAAGAGCCCGAGCCCGGCTCCATTCTTTGTGCCATTTGGCTGCCCCAGCGTAGACAGCTCGGTAAAAGCAGGCCCTGGGTATATGCGCACACACGTCCATGCACACTCAGGATAACGCTAAATACTTTTGTACACGCACATGCGCACACCCCTCATCCCTTGCTAAAAGCACCTCAGCAAAGCACCGAGGGAACCAGGCTACCCTTTCTCTCCGAGCAACTAGAAGAGCTCCCCGGGAGTTAAGAACACACACGCCTATCTACATACGCACGTGTACATGTACAATACACATACATGCATGTACACACACCTCCATCTACATCTATCTCTCTGTGCTCGGCATTCAAAGCCCTCTCTAATGTCCCCGTGCCTCCTTCTCTGTCCACTCTTCTCCTACCTTCTCCCCCGCCCCCCAGGACATTCTCCTTTCATTTCCAGCCATTCTCTCTGGCTGGAACTCCCTCCCCCTCCTCTCCTGCTTCTGGCTTTCTGGGCTTCCTTGAAGTCCCTGCTAAAGTCCAGCCCCCTCAGGTGCCTCCCTCGGGCCATCCCTTTCCACTGTTCCCGCTTGGCTCTTGCTTGCTTGTGGGCTCCCCCATTAGCCTGGGACCTCCTGAGGCTCGAGGCTCGCTTTCGCTTCTGGGGCATCCTGGGAGCGCACAGACAGAGCTCAGGGCCCGCCATTGGAGGCGCTCAGCGGATGTTTCCTGAGCAGCAGACACAGAGACCACCGGGAGGAAGCAGGTAGGAGGTAAAGGGGGGGGAGGGGGAGAGAACTTGGGCGGGTCATTGTTTGTTTGAAGGCTGAGAGGTGAAGCTCAGCCCCTGGGGAGAGCTTTCACTCTCTGGGGCCTGAGTTAGCATTTTAGCCCGGGGGCACTAGGGAGCCACAGGAGCTTTTTGTGCTCTTTTAACCCTAATAAGGCCTCTTGGTGGATCTTCTAAAGAAAGCCGGCAGGCATCTCTTCAGCCCCAGAACTCCCCGCGTTTTCTTCACACTTTGGACCCTCTCAAGGGTTTCTCTTTTGTGATTCAACATCCTGCACTTTCCTTCCTGAAAGACAGTGTGGCACAGTGGAAAGAGTTCTGAGACTACGCTCAGAAGTCCTGCTCTGAATCTTGGCTCGTCCGTCCGCTTACCAAGCACACAGTATTGGGCAGGCCAGCAGCACCGTCCCCTGCCATGCCTCAGTTTCCTCACCTGTAGGCTGGCCGATGTAATAAGGCCGTACCCGCCTCGCAGAGAGAATCGGAGGTGCTTCCTCCACCTTGCACGGTATTGGCCACGCCGGGACTTCTCTTTGTTTTTCAAAAAGTCGCGGCCGGCCAAAGCTTCCAGGTAGCTGCGATGCAGCCTTGAGCAATGGCTGGCGGGATGGCCCGATTCACTGCTGTGCAAGGCCGGCGACATGGAAGTAGCCGCTCTCCGGCGAGGGGCAGCTTTTCCCCCAAGAGGGGGTTCGGCTCCGTGAGCGGCGGGAGAGGCTCTTGTAGCCTTTGCGCCAGAGGAGAACTCGGTGGCTCCGTTGGGGGTTTCCTTGGCAAAGATCCCGAGTGGTGGTTAGCCAGTTCTGTCTATCGATGAAGAAACCGAGGCAAACGGGGGGACGACCAGCAAGTGTCTGAGGCCAGACTGGACCTCCTGAAGCCGAGGCTCGCTGACTCCTCTAGCGGCCGGAGGAAGGCCGGCTCCTCTAGTCCAACAGAGGCCACGTCCTGTGAGTCAGGATGCCCATCCACCGTTGAGCCCAGAGCTCAGAGTCTGCCGGGGCTCAGCAGAAGCTCAAATCTCAGCGGGCCGAGGCCCAACCCCTTCTCGCAGAGTCACAGCAACTTCTGCCGTCAAAGGCTGGAACCCGGCAGCTGTGGTGGGCTGTGTTGGCTGCCAGTTTGCTTTGGGGGTATCAGTGGGCCCCCTCCAAGCCCCCAGCAGAGCCCCGAGGCTGGCCGCAGTTAAAGACTGGAACAGAGAGGAGGCGGCCAGATTCGACCCCCCCAGACGCTTCCGAGCACGTGTCCGTGGTCCTTGATGTCCCCTCGTCTGAGTCTTCCCTCAGATCGCCACTGACGAAGGTTTCCTGGAGAAGAACAACGCCACGAACTCCCCTTGGGCGGAGTGTCTGCGTGGGCCCAACGGTCGGGTCTCATCCCGAGTCCTAAATCAAAGGGCGGCTCCCGTTTGAGGGTTGGACCTCCCTGCTGGGTCTTCTTCGAGCCCTCTAACGCTGTCTGTGATCTCACTGAAAAACACGCCCGATTCTTCGCCCGAGAGCTGGCCAGACGGAGTCCTGGACTTTATGGTACGCGTGTTTTGGGGTCACAAAATCGCCTCGTGCACACACTGAGTTTGTAGACCGCCGCGAGCCCTAGATCTTCCTCCTGAGAAATGGTCTCGAGGGATCACTCCTCGCACTCTACCTAGGAGGTAGATCGCTGGAACCCAAACGAAAGACGTCCCATTGATTCCTATTGCATTTCGCCATATGCTCTCAGGTGGCAAGATCTTCTGGAACTCTGGCTGCGCTCCACGCTCTGTGGCACCGGCCTCACAGGGGTTCTCTTGATGCCTTCCTCCACAATCGGAGTAGATCCTTGGGACACTCCACTTCAGACCTCCTGCCACCCCACCTGGAGCCAGGAAAGGTTTCTCCCGGTTCAGCCAGTCGGATTTTACCAGGGTTTCCTCATTTTCTGCTCCATCTTTCCCCCAAAGCCTCTCAGACATCTCGCCGATGTTTAGATTGTTCTGTCTCCACTTTGTCCCCTGATGGATCGACTATTTTAGTAAAGAACAAAAAAGGGAAAAAAAGGCCAGAGGAGACAAGTGGGTGGCCATGTCCCAGTTGAAGACCTTCTTGGTATTATTGGCCCATCCATTTCTCCGTGGTCGTTGTTGCCCCTTCTAGGTGTTTGCTGGAGAGATCATGGAGTTGGATGATTCTGGACTCGATGGTCTTTGTGGTCCTTTCCAGGTAGGAGATTTTGTGGTTGGTGAAAAAGGTGGTGTTTGGGGTCAGGCCAACTTGAGGTGGTGCTAAGTGCTGCCCAGGGGAACCAGCTGCACATCATCCCTTTGCTGGTAACTTTCCAGGCTGAACAGACCCCATTTCCTACTGCATCAAGAACTGGTCATTGGAATTCATTCTTCTTCTCTTGGATCAAAGGAGATTAAGTGAATCTGATAGATAGGTTGCGGCTCCTCTTGAATTTATTTGGGTTCCACGTTTACAAATGCTGGAGTCGTCCTGCTTGATAAATACAATCCAAAAGGATAACATTAAGCAAACCAAACCCACTGTCAAAGGACACTTAAATACTTTCTGTTTACCGAATCAATTTAACTCCACAGAAAGCAAACAACTTCCTGAGAAGTGGAAGATGAAATTAATCATCCAATAAATTATTTATACCAACCGGCCCTTAAAGTGCCTTGGACTGGAGCTGGGCTCTGGAAGAGGAGGAAGATCTCACCCACTGCGTTCAGCAGTAGGGCTGGGAAGTTCTTAACTCTGCTTAATCAATTCATTCCGAGCTTCTCAGGGATTATTTGTGCCCGCGTAGGTCCTCAGGGACTTCAGTTCACATCTGTATCAGGGTTGTTAGCTCCTCCTTTGACAGAGTCACAGCCAAGTGCACAAGTCTCCCATATCCCAGGGTGGGTCGAGTCAGAGCCCTTATTTCTGTTTTGGGCACATGAGACTGTTCCTTAAAGGGGAAGAAAAGAGGCACATTTATTTGGCTCTTAAAGCACCCAACTGAAGCTTCAGGGCCTTTGGGTCTCTCTTTGGAATCTGGCTCCCAATCATCCTTCTAGCCTTTCTTCGTCTTATTCCCATCAAACTGTTTTGCTTTCTATATCCTCTGGGTGGTGGGAGTGGGTCTTGACCCTCTATCTCTAAAAGGTTCGCCATCACTGCACTAGGCTGTTCCAGATTCTCTATTCTTTTGCTCCTTTCTCTTTCTCTCCCCCCCCACTCCCTCCCTCTCTCTCTCTCTCTCTCTCTCTCTCTCTCTCTCTCTCTCTCTGTTTCTCCATGACAGAAGATACATATCACACATACAATAAAAAGCTTGTGAAGGAAATAAAGTGAAAGATGTCACGCTTCGATCCACACTCAGATTTCAACAATTCTTTCTTTGTCTGTGGAGAGCATTTTTTTTTTTGTCTCTTGCTGTTATCTTGGTACCTTCCATTGTTGGTAATGGTTTAATCCTTCAGGTTGATCATTCTACAATCTCTGTTACTGTATATACATCATTCTCCTGGTTCTGCATACTTTACTTTGCATCAGTTCATATAAGTCTTTCCAGGTTTTTTTTTTAACTCATCCTGTTCATTATTCCTTATGGCACAATAGTCTTCCATTATAGCTATATACCAAGTTTACGTATTCAGTCACTTTCCAAGTGTTGGACAAGCCTTTGGTTTCCAGTTCTTTGCCACCACAAAAAGCATTGTTTGTATAAGTGGGTCCTTTTCTCTGATTTCTTTCTATTTCTTTCTCTGCTTCTCCTCTCTTGCTTTCTTTTATTTTCTGTCTGTCTCTCTTGTTTTGTCTGTTAGTCTTTCTGTGCCTCCATGTCTTTTTTTCTGTGCCTTTGTCTCTGATTCCCTCTCTTAATTTTTGGCTAGCTGCTTACTGTACCCCTTCCTCTTGTATACATTTTATTTTCTATATAGAGGGAAGAGCTCTAGGTCTGGAGATAGGGCACTTGGATCTGAATCAACCTTCCTCCTGGAACGTTGGGAAAGATGTCAAGAAAGTGATGAAAATGACCCACAGATCCTGCTACTGACATATACCCCAAGGGGGTCATCGACAACTAGAAAGGTCTCATATACACCAAAATATTTGTAGCAACCCTTTTTGTAATAGCAAAAACCTGGAAACAAAGTGCTGTTTAGTTGTTTTTTTAGTTGTGTATGACTCATTATGATGTCTTCCTGGAAAGGGTCTTGAAGTAGTTTGCCATTTCCTTCTCCAGTTCATTCTAGAGATGAGGAAACTGAGGCAAACAGAGTTTAAGTGACTTACCCAGGACCACTCAGCTACTAAGTGTCTGAGGCCAGATTTGAACCACAAAGATGAGTCTTCCTGATTATAGGTATGGCATTCTACCCTTTGTGCATCCAGTTGGCCTGGAAACAAAGTATCTACCCATAAATTGGGGGGCAGAGGGTGGCTAGACAAGTTTTGATATGTGAATAGAATGGAAATTGTCTGAGCTGTGAGAAACAATGAATACACTGGAGAGAAAATTCCAAGAACCTTTATGGGAACTTTTGCATCCTGAAGTCAGCTGAATCAGAAAGTCATCCGAAGCAATGGCAACCACAAAGTAAGTTAAAAAATAGGAACAAGCTAATCAGAACCAAACGTTGTAAGAGTATAACAAGGATGCGTGCTACCAAAGCCAAGGTAGGATCTGGAGCCTCTCAGAGGGTCTCTGCATGCACATGCAAGGGTACATAGAATGTCCAACTTTTTTTGATGTGTTGGTTGGTTTTATTGAATTTCTCTCCCCATTCCTCACCCAAACTTGACTCTATTGTTTGTAATGTGGCGTGTGTATGCGTGTGCATATGTGTGTGGAGGGGAAGGGATGGCTTGGGATAGCTTGGGAAATGTAGATTGTGGAAATATAAAACAAAGTTATTTGTAGAACATCTTTATATGACTAGAGCCACTGGGGCCTCCGGGCATTGTCATATTTAAGTTCAGATAATAAAGCCTGGACTTCCTGCCTTTTGGGATCCTGTGATTTTCATGTTAGATAACACATATAAGGACTTTTGTGAAGCTTTAGATGCCGTATATAAATGGCAGCTGCTATTAACTGGACCCTGGCTTTGCCTTCTAGCCCTCATATCTCCAGTATCCTTCAGGTTCTGTCACTTCCGTGTATCATAGATCCTGTAGGCAGAGGGAGGCTGCTTCCTACTGCCGCTCCCACATCTTTGCCTTCCACCATCACTTAGCAGGCTTTCCTTTTCACGTCACACCAGCCGATTGTACTAAACTCTTTCAGGTTTCGTTCACTGATTTCCTGAGTCCTCAGAGAACTGCCAACCTTTCCCAGTGATATAGTCCAAAAAGCTCACTCCCCACTTCTTCCCCTGCCAGCAACCCTGGAGTCTGCCCTGCCAATGATGGTGATCTTCTACCCCTGTCCTCCAAGGTCCCTGATGGCTTTAGCGCCTCTGAACTCCGTCTCCACGTGCTCTAGTTGTCTATCAGGGTGGTCAAACTCCAACCCTTACCACTACCTGCATCTTCTCCTCCAGCCCCATCTTCCAAGATGAAGGCCTTCTTTGACACAATCGCATGTCCTTCCATCTCTCTTAATGCACAATCATTCTTTGTCCTTATTGTGGCCTATATGTCTCTTAACTCCATCCAGTTCTCCCAGTCTTTCAACCTTTCTCTGGCCCCAAATCCCTCCCCACCCATATGATCCAAAGGTTCATAGCTTCAAAGATAGCCTCTTCTTCACTCTTGGATTCCTGGAACTTCAAATTTGTAGCACTTGACCTGCTGGACAACAGTTCTGAAGAATTCCTTCCCTTCGCTTCCTTCTGTCCTCCTGAGAGAATGAATATGACTCGAGAACATCACAAGTCCCTGAAAAACTGATGCTCGGTAAGGGGACCTCAGTGCCTCAGGGCAATCCTTTTGCTTAAAAACCATTCCAACTCCCCTCTCACCTTGCTCAGATCCTACCCGGACTTTAAAGCCAACCTCAAGCGCCATCTTCTCTAAGTAGCTTTGCTGTGTGCCCATAGTCAGCTTCCAGACTTCATTTGTACTTTGTGGGAATTTCACTGAAGGGCTTATTGTAAATGATTTCTTATTATAATTGTTTGTGTTAGAGAGGAAGTTGGCTGGCAGAATGTATAGAGCAGCGGTTCCCAGACTTTTTTGGCCTCCCGCCCCCTTTCCAGAAAAAAATATGACTTAGCCCCTCCCTGGAAATTAATTTTAAAAAATTTTGAATAGCAATTAATAGGAAAGATAAATGCACCTGTGGCCATCACCGCCTCCCTGGATTGCTGCAGCACCCACCAGGGGGCGGTGGCGCCCACTTTGGGAATCACTGGTATAGAGGGATGGACCTGGAGTTAGGAAGACTTGATTTCAAATTCTGCCCCAGACACTTACTAGTCATGTGACCCTGGGCAAGTCAGCTAACCTTTGCCTACATTGGTCTCCTCATTTGTGAAATGGGGATAATAATAGCACCAACCTGGTAGGATTATTGTGTGACTAAAATGAGATAACATTTGTAAAGAATTTTGTAAACTTTCATGTAATATGTAAATCCTATTTTTATATAGAAACAATTTCTTTTGTTATCCTTAGCCAGCTTTACCCCAGCAGTTCTTTCATCAATTATCATGCCAAAATTACATAAAAATCTTCAAGTTATTATTATCATGTATGCTTGTTGGGTTGTTGTCTTATTGCCTCATTAAACAGCAGGCTCCATGAAAGAAGAGACTCTGTCTTATTCAAATCCTCCCCCCCCAGTTCCCTTCACAAGACTTTGCACACAGTGGGTGTTTATTTAATGAATTTGTGAATGAAAGGGTTAATTCTGTTCAGAATTCCAATTTTTTCATAATTGAGTTGAAGACTGGAAATTTGTCGATGGTTTGTAGTGCATGATGGGAGAATAGTAACCCTGATCCCCCCTATCATCAGACCTTTGACTTCTTCTGTATCAAAATTCTCTATTAAGCAGAATATGGCAAGTCCCAAAGTTCCTAAACCCTGATGATTCTGGATAAATGGGAATTCATTGTGCTAGGATTGATTTAGAAAGAATCTATTATATACTCATGTTCTTCATTGTATGAAAATAGATTTTTTTGCAAAAATCTCCCACCTGACTATTCAACGTTAGACAGAAATATATATGTTCAGCTCAATCTGACATCATAGACTCAGGAGTATTGTTCAGTCCAAATTCAAAGATGATCATCTTGGGGTGGGATACAGATACCATCTTTCAAAATAGAGGAACCAGAGACAGCTAGGTGGTTCCGTGGATAGAGAGCCAGGTATGGAGACAAGAGGTCCTGGGTTCAAATTTGACCCCAGACACTTCTACCTGTGTGATCCTGGGCAAATCACTTAACCCCAGGAGCCTAGATCTTACCAATCTTCTACCTTGGAATGACTACTTAGTATTGATTCTAAGACAGAAGGCAGGAGTTAAAAGACAAAAAAGATAGAAAAACCAGTCAGGGAAGAATTTTATTCTAGATTTGATTTTCACCAAATAGTTCCTTAGGCTAGAAATGTTGGGAAACTTGGGGTCAAGTGATCATTCTTTAAAAAAAAATTCCCCATATAAATTTACTCCTGGTTATGCTATCTTTTCAATTTTTAATATTGTATTTGTTTTAATAAGCCAAAATCTGTCTTCTCATCCTCCCACTTCCCATCTCCAACTAGAGCACAAGAAAAACAAAGCCCATTACAATTCTGCATAATCAATCCAAACAAGCTTTGACATTGTTCCAAAACAAAACAAAACAATTTCATTTTGTATTCTAAGTCCTTCACCTTTTTTATCAGGAGGTGGGTATCATGTTTCATCATTAGTCTTCTGGAATCGTGGTTGGTCATTATGTTGATAAGAATTTATCACAACAGTATTTCCATAATATTTATATACATAACATGTTCATCCATTCCCCAGTTTACAGGCATCCCTTAAGATCTCATTCTTTGCTACAATTTGTTTCACTTAGGACTAATCCCTCCTTTAATCCATTTTTATTTTCTCCTTCCCCTTTCTCCCTTTCCCTCTTATTGCTTTGTGTGAAATGCATTTCTGTTCTCAACTCTCTCTGCCTGTCTCTGTCTTCTCTGTCTTTCCTGTTCCTCTCTCTTTCCCCTCTCTCTTTTCCCCTCCCTTCTTTCTTCTATTTGTTAAGATGGGAGTGAGGTTCACGTGTCAGTCATTCCCCCCATATTCTCCTCTTTGTATAGAAATCTACTTGCACATCCCGATTATAGGAGACAATTTCTTCTAACCTTCCTTTTTCTGCCTCTTCCATGTATTCCTCTTCCCCTTTCTTTCCATTCTTAAAGATGATCAAGATAAAACAGAACCACTCTCAGGCTTTGTCTAATTAGACTCCCTCTGAGTCATTTAATCATGATAAAGCTCAGAGGGGACACTAGTATCACCTCCCCATTTTAGAATGAATCAGTTTATCTTGGTTTAGTCCTTTATCATTCATTGTTCATTCATATTTATCTTTTTATTATGTCTCTCTTCACTCCAATGTTTGATCTTCAAAATTTCTCTGCAGCTTTGACTTTTTCATCCGAAATCTTTGGAAGTCCTCTATTTCAGTAAAAAACTTGTTTTCCCCTCTGTGATATTGTACTCAGTTTTTCTGGTTAAGTTATTTTTGATGGCAAATCCATATCCTTTGACATCAGGGATAACACATTCCAAGCTCTTCTTTCCTTTCTGGTTGTGGCTACTGAAGCATGAAGAGGACCAAGTTTTGGGTTAGATGATAATTGACAGTAGAGAGGGGGCATGTCCTCGGAGGAGTCTCCAGAGCCTACGGGTAACACCACAGACGCCAGGATGGGAACCTTCAGGCTAGCTGGTCCTCGAGATGGGAGCAGCTGGGATGGGGGGACCCCGACAGATTTTGCCACCGGGAGATCAGTTGGGCCAAATGTCAAATTGGAAGTGAATTATTTCTGGTGTCTCGGTTTCCATTAGGGATGGTGCTGTGGTGTCAGAGAAGACTGCTAAAAGGCGACAGCATGGAGAAATGCCAGTGTGCCAGGTGGCTGAGGTCTCATGTACCCGATGACCAATGGTGCCCTGCCTAGGAGAAGCGTCTTAGCAGATCAGACCATGAATGCCTGGAAGGGGCTGGAAGGAAAGCTGGCTTTGGAGTCAGAGAATCAGGGCCCACATCTCAGCCCGGGTTACCTCGGATGAGCCTTTTCCGGCTCTCTGAGCCTCAGTTTCTTCATCCGTTAAAATGGGAGGGTTGATATAATGGTCTCTGAGGTCCCTTTCAGTTCTAAATCTATGAGCCCATGAGTCAGTTTAGAGGGACTGAGGCATACCTGAGAGGCAGGCAAGGGCTCTCCTCATTGCTGCAAGGTCAAAGCAGAGGCAGAGGAAGGTCTCTTGGCTAGAATTCTTGTGGAGGATTCCTGGAAGCGAATCATCTAGGCTGGGTGCTGGGGCTCTGGCTGGGCTGCACCAGGATGGGGAGAGGCCACATAAAAGAAATGGGACATATGTGGAAGCAGAGAAACAGAAACTAGGTCCAATGCAAAGTAGGTGCTTGGACAGTTGCCGGCCAATTCTGGAAGTTTCATTGTCAGCCTCAGAAGGGATGCCTGGTTTCTACACCTGCTTCTAAAGGGTGCCTTTGTGTGTTGGTGACCTGACTAAGCTTAGTAAAGGCCTCCTGCACCCCTGAGGTTTCACCTCACATCTAGCAAAGTAGCAAGGACAAGAAAACATGAAAAGAGTTCATGTTGGCTGGCCTGAGGGAAGGAAGGAAGAAATGCTAGTACATGGTTGGTGGAATTGTGAATTAATGCAGTCATTTTGGAAAGCCATTTGGAATTAGGCAAAGAAAATGATGAAAATGTCCGTTCCCTTTGATACAGAAATTCCACTCCTAGGCTTGTACCCTCAGTGAGGCCACTGGCAAAAAGAAAGTCCCAGAGACACTGAGATAATTCTAGGAGCACTTTTGGTGGTCCCAGAGAATTGGAGAGAGAACAGATACCCATTGACATGAGAATGGCTAAACAGATGAAAGAATGGTATATTACTGTGCTGAAAGGAATAAAAAAATGTGATGAACATGGAGAAGTTGGAAAGAGCCTGGAACACGATGATGACAGCAATGCAAATGGAAAGACTAGCCACGAAACAACCACAAGCGGATTTTGCAAAAATTACCAAGACTGCCCCGTCCTTAGCAGAAGGAGGAGCCTACACATCGGAAACTCTGTATCTACTTTAAGATTTTTTTCAGTGGTTTGGCCAGTTTTGCTGATTGCTTTTTTTCTTTTCTTAAAAAAAATTATTTGTTAGATGAGGTGGGGAGACACAGAGGGATATTATGGCAATATCCAAACACAATGAACTTGTATCCAAAAAATAGTGCTGATTGGGCTGGATTGAAATGATTGGTTAGAACTTGAGTGGCTGTTCTTAAGCAAGTCTTTTCTCTCTCTGAGAGTCAGCTTCCTCATCTGTAAAATGGGTATGATGAGCTCTGCAATTTCCCCCTCCTCTCCCAGGGCTTTTGTGGGGAAAGGCTCTGGAATAACAAACAGACAAACCAAAAACCTTGAGGCTGGAGAAGGTACTAGATCTGGAGCTCAGGACTCTCCTGTTGTACCAGTGAGCTGGAGGGAGAGTGGAAGAGGAAAAGGAAGAGGAAGAGAAGGGATGGAAACCCTGGTGTGTGTGTGTGTGTGTGTGTGTGTGTGTGTGTGTGTGTGTGTGCGCGCGCCTACATAGAACAGGACCCTGCTAAAACCACAATAGACTGATTGATTGTGTGCGTGTTCTTGGCCCAATGGACCTGAAAACCTTCATCTTTGAGCTTATCGATGATGCCTACCCACTCTTTTGTCACCCACCAGTCCCCATCTCCTATTCTCTGACTGCATTAAATCCAGAAATAGCAGAACTTGTTCAGTGAAAACTGTGATTTCCCTTGCAGTTGTTGGTCTAACTCCTCAAGCAGAGGAAACACCGACACCAACACCAACACCAACACTGACACCAACACCAACACCAACAGTAGTAATGGTAGCAACTGCAGTAGCATTAGCCCATCCATGTATTTCTCCCACCCCCAAGCCGTTCTGGACTCCCCCTCACTGCTGAGGGCCCCCCGGGCTCCTAGCCTTGGTCCCTGGCTCTCACTCCTGCATGGTCACTTCAAGAGATGCTCCTGATGGTAGCCTGACATAGGTTGGGGAAGTTTCGGCTGCTGGGCTTCCTAGCTAAAGTGTTACTGGGGTCCTGGAATGTGCGATGCCCTCTCTCCTGGACCACTTAATAGAGTCTCTTACTGTCCTCCTAGGTAGCCAGTGTAGTCCAGTGGAGAGAGGTTGGAGTTTGGAGTCAGAAGCCACAGGCTGGAATTTGCCTGTGCTGCTCACTACTTGTGTGGCCTTGGGGAAGTCATTTAGTCTTCTTCGTTCAAGGAAGATGAGGGACTTGGATGGGGCTTTTCCAGCTCCACACCTCCATCTCAGGGCAGGTTTTGTCTGGTGATATGCCATGAGCTTTGTGGAGTTGGCACGTCCATGGACCTCTCTGGAGCCCGTCTTCCCGGCTCCCGTATGCTTCTTCCCTCTTGGGCCCAACCCTAACATGTATTGCTTTGTGTTTACTTGGCCACTGGTAAGATGGGTTTCTCCTAGAGAGAGGGTGCGCCTGTTTATTCGTCAGTCCTGGTCCTCCAACGGTGCCTGGCACACAGGCAGCCCTTAATACATAGCTAATAGGTTGAATTGAATTGGATTTTTGCCCAGGAGACTGAACATCAAAGAGATAGGAGCCCCTTTCCTGGTCTGAGGGGAGCTGTCCTTCGGGTGAGTGTGTGGAGGGACCAGGGATGGGGCTCAGCCTATTAGGCCCCTTCCCTGAGCTCATCAGGCTTTCTCCTGGAGGCCTGGGCAGCTGATTACATCTTTCCCTTCCCAGGAATTTGGAGGCTTCATGCGTGGCGCATTGAGGCTCTGATATGGCTCTGGTGAAATTTCATCCGGTTTCATATATCTACATAAATAATTTAATTTTGGCTGCTTTCATCACGGAAAGCTGCCTGTTACTGTGAAATTTACTGAGATGAATCTACGTCTTTGGAATGTTGATCAGCACAGGGGCCTGAGCTTTCCACTAAAGACTTCTCTCATTTCAGCCAGTGACAGTGAACTGTCCCCAGGTGATTCTTAGCGTTCTGCATGTTAATACTGTACTACTCACGAATAAGGAAGGAGATGCGTGTGTGCAGGGGGTGGTGGTACATGTAATGAGGGCAGGGTGGGGACAGGCTGCTCCCTACCCTGAGCCAAACTCTTGGAGTCACTTTAGCTTCTGTAGCTCCATCAGACCCCGAATGGGTGAGCCCCCTAACCCTGATGGGGTATGAGACACACCAGTGGAGTTCACTAAGTGAACTTGCTTGGAGAGCTCACTGGGACTCTTGGGAGAAAAAGATGTAGGAGCAGGATGCCCAGATCCCTGCAGGAAAGCCAGAGGTGGCTGGTCGCTGGTTCACCAAGAGATTTGTCAAGAAATCAGTCTTCTGAGGGCTTGAATGTAGCAGAGACTAGGAAGAACAGGTGGTGTTGATGGTGGTGGGAGGCAGGTCTTGGCAGAAGGCCCAGATATCAAGGAGGCTAGTAGGGTGAGGGAGAGGGTGCTGTGTTTCTCTTTTCTTGACCTGATGCCATTTTAGAATGAATCTGCTGGAGAAAAGGCTAAAGAAAGCAAAATCTCAGGGGGCTGATTTATTTTTGATTGAACTCTCCAGAGCTGGGCTGGTCCTGGTGGTCCTGGGGAGGAGATACCATGGCTGTAGAGTGGACAGAGGAGATGGATGTGATAGGGGTGGGGCAGAGTGGCAGTGATGGATCTGGCCTGAGACCTGAGGAATGAGCATGGGAGAAGTGACTCTCACTGCCAGGAGACCTGGAAAATTATTCACATCCATCATATTTGATTGAGACACCACGAGGAAGGGAGCCTCTTGTGACTGGTGCTGAGAATGAAGATGAAGGGGAGTTGGTGAAGAAGCCAGTTCCATGGGAATGGAAACTCTGGAGCAGTAAAATGTTGTTCAAAAGCAGGATTGGATGAAAGTAGGATGGAACCTCCGTAAGCCAAGAGAGGGCATGGATGGGTGCTGGAGGGTAGATCTAGCATTAGGCTTCCATATCAGAGAGGGAGGAATCAGAGAGAGGAAAGTAATGATGGTGCTTCATGGGAGCCCCCTAGAGCAGCAATGGGCAAACTTTGCCCCTGCATTTGGGCCAGATGCGGGGATGGAATTTGCCCATCACTGCCCTAGAGCCAACTGCTCTGTGAGACTGTAGTCACTCCAGAGGAGGTGGCAGCAGCGTTAGGATTAAAATGGGGTTTTTGACTCCATAAGAGAGTTCTAAAGTAATATTGTGGTCGCCAATTTTAAAATATTATAGCTTAAGCCAAAATTACTTTTAGCAGCTTTTATTTACAAAGAGGTGGAAAGAGTGAAAGTGGGAAATGTAGATAAAGAGACAGATTCTTGACAAACCTACCAGGCCTAAGAACTTCTTTAGTGAAGTGAAGTCCAGTTCAGCACCCTTGCAGGAGGCTTCCTCAGGTCTCGATCTCCGCATGGAGCCTTCAGCCAGAAGTCCACCAGCACAGCTTCCTCTACAGTCCAAGCCACTCACCTAGCAAGCCAATGCAGGATTTAGGGAAAGAGGCTCCTCCAAAGCCAAGGCAGGATCTCAGTCAATCTCTCCAAACGTCAGGAAAGGAATGGTAGAAGGCCATGCTCTCCAGCCCATGTTATATACTCCATTTTCCCCATCCTTTCCTGTCTCTTCCCCTTCTTCACAGAAACCAATTGCAGTTTTTCATTTTGCTTAGTCCTACCCAGGGCTGGGCAGTCCACTTTGGAGTTTTTGGCTTGTGAACTCTCTTACTTAAGTGTTAAGTAGGGGTGCTTTGAGTTCTTGATTGATTGAGTTAAAGGTAGCTGATTGATTTAATTAAAATAGACAAAGAGAGATAATTCAATCTTCACAAGAGGTTGTGATAGGCTGCGCACCCATAGCAGTGGGAGGGACAAGGCCAAGGGCTTCTGGGCCTGATGAGATGACCAGAGGCTTTCCTAGCTCTGGTTTGAACAGGTTATCCTATTCCTTTGTGGACCCTCTTCCACAAATTCTTTGAACCCTAAATGTTCAAGAAATGAAAAAAAAGGTGTATGCGTGTGTGTGTGTGTGTGTGTGTGTGTGTGTGTGTGTGTGTGTGTGGCTGCCATTCATGCCCTCCTGCCTGAAGATAACATTTTTCTTTTGTTTTGAAACTGATCTCCCAGTGCACAGAAGTGACAGTTGGCTCTTCAAATATGTATCTCAAAGTACTGTGGTGGCAGGCATGTTTCCATCATTTTCCAGTATTAAGCATTCTCTGCAATTACTTTGCATTCTGCTGCTTGACGACAGGCCTCTCCAGCTTTGAAACCTATGTGCTAGCCTGTCCACCCGCATGGTGCTTTTCTTGTTCTCTGTTTGCTCAGGCTGTTTTCTCCACCTGGAATCCTCCTCTCTCTTCTTTGTCATTTCAGCCTCATTTTAAGACCCTGTGGAAGCCCTGCCTCCTCCCTAACTCTCTTCCTGGTTCCTTCAGCCCTATGGAATTCTCCCTTCTCCAAATGCCCCTTGTGCTGAGTCAGGGCTGCATTGTGTTTTCTTGCACTTTGGACACTTAGTCACTCCCATTGGAGGGATGGGGGTGTAGGGAGAGACCCCACTTCTTTAGCTCTCCTAGTGTTTGTTAATGGTTGTTTGGGGGGTTGATTATAGGGATCTATTCTCCGTTCTCCCACACATTTTAGATGGAAAGACCATGGGCTAAAGACAATGAAATAGTGAGCAAGAGAGAATCCCTTCAGGGTAGCCATTTACAGCTTTGGGGTTTGAACTCTCTTTGGATATATCCATATACTTGTGTACGTTAGGGGTTGCAAACCACTTTAAAATTATTAACTCATTTGATCTTCACAAGAAACCTGAGAGGTAGGTGCTATTATTATCCCCATTTTTCAAATGATGAAACTGGAGCTGAGGGAAGGTAACTTGCCCAGGGTCTCAAGGCTAATCATGTATCTGAAACAAGATTCTCCTGACCCCAAAACCAAAGCTCCAGTGTACCACTTAGTTGCCTCAAAGATCTGTGTAAGTAGCCACTCATCACACAACTCACCTAGAAGGCTGAGATATAGAAGTGTAACCCCTCCTTACAATGGTGACACTTGACCATAGCAGTCTTGAATTTTCTAGGGAAGGCCACTGGGAATTCTAGTCACCTGAAGAAAAGAGTTACTTCCTCCTTTTTTCCCCCAGAGGTATAATCTTACTGGTGTCCTGTTCAGTCTCTTCCCAACGTGCATCATGGTCCTGCCATAACCGAGTGACCTCTGTGAGTTATCCTGTCAGAGAAATCCATTCCCTGTGGTCATTCTTGGGATGAGACTCTCCCACCTACATGTGGTGGCTGATCCATCCAGGGGACCAGATGTTCAAGGTGTGTCATTTTCATAAAATCCAAGACTTAAAATTTTTTGAGAAAAAATTTCAGGAAAAGAAGCTCACTAACTCCTTGAATCAAGAAAATGAACTGTTTGGAGAAAGTGCCATAAAGAAACCTACACTGCCACCAAAAGATCCAGAAGTAACTTTGGGATATAATTGATTGAACTGAAGAGGGTTGAACACATTTATTCTGAATGTAAACTCTTATGCCAAAGGGGGCTGTCCCCTAATTGACTTTTTGTCAATGTGCCTCGCAAACATTGGTTTTGCTCTTTCTCTCTTCTATTTCCCTCTTATCTCCAACTATTGTAGTTTCCTCTTAGCAAGGCAATGTTGTGTGCAGCTGTAGCTAGAAGATCTTTAGAGGTATAAACTAGTTATGTTAAATGATCCAGTGGGGAGACTAGTCTCCCAAAGAATCACAGGGGAGCTTGTGAAGATAGGATGAACTCTCCCCTTACCTATTTTTAGCTAATCAGATCAAGAACTTAAAGTACCCCTACTTGACACTAAGTAAGAGAGTTTGCAAGTCATTTGCTAGAGTAAGCTCACACCTCCAAAGGTCACTGTCCTCCCCCTTGGGCAGTGCTAGGCAAAATGAAAGACTGTGATTGGTTCCCATAAAGTGGGGGAGCGACAGGAAGTGATGTTGAGAAAACTGCTTTAAAAAGGCCAGCTTGAGGATTCAGTCATTCACTCTTTGCTGGTGGCCTCACTGAAGGGCTCTCTTGGGCTGGTGGCCCTTGCTGAAGAGACTCTCGGATTCCGATTCCGATTCCGATTCCTGGGTTGGTGACTCGGCCTAAAGAGAGACCCTGACTGTGGGGACTCTTGCTGGAGACTCCTGTGCCCTTCTGACTGGAGAGTGAGCTTTTTGTTGGTGGTGAGCTGGATTTCATCAGAGCAGACTCTAGGGCTGTAGGCCAGGCAATTCTCTGCCTCTTTCCTACATTTCCCTCATTTTACTATCTCTCTATTTCGATGAAACTAAATTGTTAAAGCTACTAACAGCCTCATACTTTTCACTGTAATTATTACAACTGGCAACCAGCCTTTTAAACTACTACAAAGGTTTTCTTCTGGGTGGGACCTGCTGCAGCTGAGCGACCATCGTCATAATCGACCAAGAATCCCGTGTCACCTCCATGCTTCAAAGGCCCCAGAGAAGGGCTTCAGCGGAGGAGAAGAGCTGCCTGTCCCCCATCAGAGCTGCGCTCGGCCTCCTCTGTGATTTATGGGGGTGGTGGCTTGCTGAAGCCCAAGGACTATTTTCCTTGAAAATGACCTTTCCGGGCTAGAAAAAAAGAGAGTGGAAAGGGATGCTTTACAGTAGGGGCTATAGCATGATTTGGGTGGAAACGATGAACAGGCTTCAGGTGTTGGCGCTTCCTTATGAGTTAAACACTCCCAGAAGGCCAAAATGACACTAATTACTCATTTGTAATGCTTCAAGGCAGCGCTGAGGACCATGACGGAAGGTTTTTTCAGCTGTGAATAAAACGTGGCACACTTGTTGTCTCTTTTAGGCTTTTGTACATTCCTAATTACACCCTCAATTCATCATATTTATCATTGTCATCAATCTTTGCCAGGCTGGTGCCCAGAGAAATGCCTTTACTGCTTCCTTACCCCCGCTTTGGGGCTTTGTTTTGCTTACACATGGCAGGCTGTTCCCCCCACTGAGGCTTCAGACTTCAGGATGTTTTCTCCTTAACTTTCTCTTAGAAATTTACCTCTTGCTTTGGGGACGAGGGGCTGGTGGGCTTCTGCTCCCACCTCTCTCAGTGCCACTTCCCTTACTTGGCTGCCTCTTCTTTTCAACTCCTCTTAGGAGTGGTTGTCACAGACCCCATCCTAGACTCTCTTCTCCTTTTTCCTCGCCCCCCCCCCCATGCAAGTGAGTTTGACTTGGGAGCAGCATGTTACCTGGATCCACCCCAGGAGACACATTCAAGTTGCCCCCATCTGTTCCCCTGGGTCCTCTTCTCTTCTGCCCAAGCACCAAAGCTCTGCCCACAATAAGGGCACTGAAAATCTGCTCGGTGTTCTCTGGCAGCCTCTTTTACTCCATTATCTTAATGTTGTCTTCTAAAGCTTCGAATGTCACGGTTACACATTCAGCTTCAGGTTCTCCCTTGACCTTAGTCCCTCATTACCAGCTGCCTGCTGGATGCCTCTCAAATGCAACATGGCCACAATGGATGCGATCTTCCTCCTCCAACCCAGACTTCACTTCCAACTTTTGTGGATGACATCCCTGCCTCTGTATCCTATGAGTCCCGTTTGACTTTCTTCTTTTCTTCTCTACTCCCACTCCGTTGGTTTCACAGACCTCGGTCTTCTCTCTTTGTCCTTCAAGTCATTCCCTCCTTCCCACTCATTGGCACCACCCCATTCGGACCCCCTCCCCAACTGCTCTCCTGGATTATTTTAGTAGCTGCCTCCTGGATCTTCCGCCTGCCTCTCCTCTTTCCCCTCCATAATCTATCCATCACTCAGCTGCCAAAGGGCCTGCCTTTGATGAATTCCATTTTCAGCAACTCCTCATCACTTTTAATCCAAGAGACAGTTGCAGCCTACCATTGAGAGCCCTCCACCATCTGGCTCCAACCAACCTTTTTCCCTCCCACATTTGAAATACCAGCCAAAGTGGCCTCTGGGATATTCCCTGCATTGCGAATGCTACCTCTCGCCACCGACCATTTGTGGAGGCCGCCCCCCCTTCTGGGAGGACCTCCTTCCACACCTCTGCCTTTCGGAAACCTCTTCCTTCCAGATTCCAGGGAGCTTCCATTTGGTCCACGTAGCTTTTTCTGATACCCACAGCTGTCCCCCAGGCTTTGGAGGAGGCTTTCACTCAGCTTCTATTAGGCTTCTTTTGAGCAGCCAGCAGCCAGTTAGGCAATCAATATGCATTTACCATTAAGCACCTACTATGTGTGAGGAACTCTGCTAAGCGCTAGATAAAAAGAAAGTTAAAAAAAACCACACAAACAACGCATTGCCCTTAAGGATCTCATTTTTAAAGGGGGAGAAAATATGCAGAAAAGCCCCCACCTAAAACAAAGACATGTGTGAGAGAGATAGAGAATGATTTCCAAAGAGGGGATGGTCTGGGAAAGGCCTCCTGCAGAAGCTCCGGTTGATTTACAAACTCCTCAGGGTCAGGTTGTGGGTTGTTTAGGTTTTGAATTTGCTGTCTCTCGTAGGAATCTGAGATCTACTTCTCCAGCCCAGATGTCTTCTCTCCACTCCAGGTTTGCATCTCAAACTGAGCTAATTATCTTTCTCCCCCAAACCTTGCCCCTTCCAAGCTTCCCTAATGCCAGCAAGTGCACCATCCTCCCAGTCCTAGGAGTCATCCCGGACTCTCTGTCTCCATGTCTCCCTCTGTCCCCCTCTCCCCAGCCAAAGTCCATTGATTTTGCCTTTGAACTGTCTCTCCTCTATCCCCCTCTCTTCTCCAAAAGTAAAATCAACAGGCCTAGGCAGCAGACAGCAGACTGGATGGGGGGGGGCAGTGAGAGAAAGTGAGGAGTCAAGACTAACACCTAGGCTGAAATCCTAGATAAGAAAAGTGATACCCAGATAGTAATAGACAATTTAGGAAAAGAGGAGGTGGGGGGGATTATTATTATTATTATTAGTTAAAGCCTTGTACTTTGGTGTATTGTCTCATAGGTGGAAGATTGGTAAGGGTGGGCAATGGGGGTCAAGTGACTAGCCCAGGGTCACACAGCTGGGAAGTGGCTGAGGCCGGGTTTGAACCCAGGACCTCCTGTCTCTAGGCCCGACTCTCAATCCACTGAGCTACCCAGCTGCCCCGGGATTATTATTATTGTTGTGCTTAGCTAGCATTTACATGTCACTTTAAGATTTACAGAGTGCTTAAAGACATTACCATATTTTAATCTCACAATAACCCTGGGAGGTAGAATGGTATTATCATTCCCATTTTACAGATGAGGGAGGCCAAGGTTAAGCGACTTAACCAGGATCACATAACCAGTAAGTATCTGAGACTGGATTGGAACAAGTCTTGACTTCAGGTTGAATACTCCCTTCACTGTACCACCTACCACTTCTGAGAAAGGTAACGAGTTCAGTTTTGGATCCATTGAGTTCGTGTCAATGGAACATCCAGCTTGAGATATCCAACAGGTAGTTGGAGATGGAAGACTGAACGTTGAGAGAGAGTCCAGAGCTGGAAAACTAGCTCTGTAAATCATCTGCTTAGAGAATCCATGGGAGCAGATGAGATGATCAAGATAAATAGTATAGATCAGTGATGGTGAACCTTTTAGAGACTGTGTGCCATGCCCTACCCCCAGAGAGCAGGTGCTGTGCCTTGCCGCTCCCCAAGTGCCAGGCACACCCCCTCCTTACCCTACACAGGGGAGGGAGGAAGTTCTCTCTTTGGGCTGCTGGGCAGAGACATGGTGATGTCAGGCATGATGGAGAGGGAGAAGGGAGAAACTCTGCCTGAGTCCCTCTTCCTTTCTTGTAATGAACTCTGGGGGAGAGGATAGAAGGGGGAGGGAGGCACATGTACCCACAGAGAGTGCTCTTTGTGCCATCTTTGTCATGCATGCCATAGGTTTGCCATCATTGGCATAGATCATGATGAGGACAGGGACTAGGAAAGAAGCTTGGGGTATACTCAGTCAATTAGCCAGTCAATTATCATTTATTCAGTAACTACTATGTGCCAGGTGCCATGCTAAGTCTATCAGGTTAGTAGATTTGTCCTGGATGAAGACATAGCACAGGGAACTGTGCAGTCATATAGGCAAGAGGGAAAAGAATATTATACTTGTATAAAATAAAAAATAAAGGATTATAGAGAAACCAGTTGTTTTGAAATAGAGTTATCAAGATATTAAAAATAAAATAAGTAGAGAATCCATGCTCTAGACTCTCAGTTGCAGTCTCTTTTACCTTCATGTTTTCCAGATAGGAAGCCCTCAACCACCCAACTTTTGGGTTATTTGGAGTAAGTGCACGAAGAACTGGAACATCAGAACTTCAGCAGGCTAAGGACCTGCTCTTTGTTTTCAGATTTGATGGGAGGAGGGAAGAGAGATCTAGGACTGTGCCTTCCTTGTGATATGGAGGTGGTAGACCTGAAGCCTCAAAGGCTGTGCAAGCAGAGAGCTACATATCTCATAATGCTGCAGCCCTTGCCCAGGGGCACGTGGGTGTCTGTGGGCCATTGATGGATCTCACTGAGTTTACAGAGGTTCATCTTTAGTTTGCCCAAAGGGGTGATGAGTTTTCTATCCTCAGCAGCTCCTGAAGATCCTTTACTGAGGAATCAAAAGTTTGAGAGCAGCTTTCACTGACTTGTGAAGGAAGAGCTGAGGCCCAGGCATGGAGCTGTCCAGCAGTCCTTGGGTCTCAATGCCATGGGAGCTGTAAGAAGGATCTGGGCCAAAAGCTTTAGAACCAGAACTTGCTCCTTCCTAGTATTTGGCCCTTTATAATTGAGGTGACATGAATCCTGAGGACAAATGACCCAATTTACTTTCCAGGTTTAAGTTTCAGATGAAGAGGGAGATGAGAAGGTGGATAATAACCTAGGTGACTGTGTGTTAACATCTTAACAAAGAAAGGCCTGCAAAAAAGAAGGCAGTTAAGGGAGTGATGGCAGAATCCCAGGTGATTTGAACCAGAGTAATGCTCATAATGTTGGAAATCTCCTTCCATCCTTGGAAGAAATCAAGGAAAACTGTATCCAGCAAAAACCCCCCAAACCCAAAGCATCCTCCAACTCACTGATTGGACAACCATGCTACCCAAGGACTATTCTCTTGTTCAAGTGTGTGTGGGGGGGATTGTTGGATACCAGAATTTGAGGTGAAAGGATCCTTAGAGTTGTCTAGCCATTAGAGAAATGCAAATTAAAACAACTCTGAGATACCACCTCACACCTATCAGGTTGGCCAATATGAAAGAAAAGGAAAATGATTAAGTGTTGAAGGGGATGAGGGAAAATTGGGACACTAATGCATTGTTATGGACTTGTAATCTGATCCAACCATTTGGGAGGGCAATTTAGAATTATTCCCAAAGGACTCTAAAACTGTGCCTCCCCTTTTATCTAGGAATACCGTTACTAAGTCTGTATCCCAAAGAGATAAAAAAGAGAGAGAGAAGCATCTCTCTGTACAGAAATGCTCCTCAGAACTCTTTGTGGTCACAAACAATTGGAAATTGGGAGGTGGTGGTGGTCCATCAGTTGGGGAATGGTTGATTAAATTGTGATATTTGATTATGGTGGAATACGACTGTGCCATTAGAAATGATGAACAAGATGATTTCAGAAAAATTGGGAAGGACTCACATGAACTGATGCAAAATGAAGTGAGCAGAACCAGGAGAACATTATATTGCAGGGAAGTGATTCAAGGCAATTTCACACTCATGATGAAAATTGCAACTTCTTTCTCCAAGAAAAGAACTGAGGAACCCTGAATGCAGACCCAAACAGACCATATTTATTTCACTCTTTCTCTTTTTTCATTTGAGTATTTGTTTGTGTATTCTACAAAATAATTAATATGGAAAAAATGTTTCACTTGACTGAAAATGTAATGTCTCTATCAGTTTGTTTACTGTCTCGGTGGGGGGTGGGAAGAAGGGGGAGAACTGGGAACTCAGAATTAAAAAAGAAAGAATCTTAAAATTTGTTTTTATATGTAAATGGGGGAAAATGAAATATAAAAATGTTATCTAACCCAGCCTATTCATTTTCCTGATGAGGTAACTGAGGGTAGAGAGTGGAAGGGACTTGGTCAAAGTCACAGATATTAGATGGAAGAGTCAGGATTCAAATTCTCTTCCTTTAGACCTTAATTAGAGGAAATGCTTCTGTCCTTCTATAGTGGTGTTGGCCTCAGCCTGGGTTATTATTAACCAGATTTCTGAGGGACACAGAAAAAATCTGATCGATGCATGCAGTACAACCAAATACCCTCCTTGTCCCCTGGGTCTCACTGGAGCCAGTCTCATGCTGCTGTTATGTCTGATGAAGACGCGGCTAGTCAAGGACAATTCTCCCGGGGAGGATATTCCTTGGATGAAGCAAGTGACATGTGAGCCCCGAGTGCCGGTTCCATCCAAGTCAGGAACACTTGGGTTTACATCCCAGCCCAGACACTTAGGAACTTTGTGGACCTGGTAAGGAGATTGGATTCTTTGGGTCTCTTAACTGTAAACCCGGAGCAATGAGAACATTCACCTAATGGGGTCAGCAGGGGGTTCGAGGGAGACGACGTATTCATGCCTTCCAACTTTAAAGCACTTTGGAAATATTTATGTTTCGTCCTTTTGCCAAACTAGGTGTCTCTGTCTCAAATATGAAGGTGTGGAATATCCCGAGTCTCGTGGAAATGGAAAAGCTGCTGTTGACTCTTCCAGAATTTCCATGACTTTAATCATGGCTCTCCTTTTGAGAGGATGAAGAGAAATTGGGGCAGAGTGAATAAGTGTGAGCTGGAGCTACCAGAGTCCCTTGGGAGGAGGGGCACAGAGGAGGATCCCGGGAAGGAAGGAAGTCTAGAGAGCACCTGCACTGCCTTGACCAACTGTTCCTTAGCCCTTCTCTAGTTTCAGGAGAACAAAGACTTCTTGGGCAGCACGAACTCCTCCAGCAGGCAGGAACCTGATCTCTGAGCTCTCTCTCCGGGGGCTTCCCTATCACTGGAAACGCAGGCAGCACTGGAAGCAGCAATGTTCGTCTCTGATTTACATAACAGAGGGTGCTTTGCATTCTGAAAAGTCCCAGAGGAAACGCCGCGATGAGTGCTAAAAACAGGGTTTTCCATCAGTGCTCATTATACTGTCTGTCTGGGCTTTGGAAGAACTCTGCCAGGGAGCTGGGATGAGAAGCTGGCAAACTCTCTATTCAGGCTTCCTGCCTCCCCTTTTGGCTTTGTCCAAGCCTCCTCCCCTGTGGTCCAGCCCCAGCCCACAGACCTTCTGGGACCCCCCCGGGCCCGGCTTCTGCATCTGCCCCCCCCCCCCCCCCGAACTTGTCTGTAGGGTCAGAATGTCGAAATGGAAGGGATCCTCCTTATTTTACTGAACAGGAAACCGAGGCCTAGAGAGGGACCTGAGCCACTGCTGGGCTCGCCATGCCGCAGAGGGGGCTGGGTCTTGGCTACTGACCTTTATGAGAAGTGCCTATCTCAGCCTCCCTGGAAAACTCCCTCCTTGGCCTTTGAACCAATTATGGTCAGGACTAGGGGATGACAGACATTAACTAGTTTCAGATTTGAACCCAGATTTCTTACAACATGGTGCTTCTTTTTTTTTTAAATTTAAACCCTAATCTCTTTATATATATCCTTCTTTATTAATTTTTTATTTGTTACAGGGCTAGGCAATGGGGGTTAAGTGACTTGCTCAGGGTCACACAGCTAGGAAGTGTCCGAGGCCAAATTCGAACCCAGGATCTCCCGTCTCTAGGCCTGGCTCTTAATCCACTGAGCCATCCAGCTGCCCCCAGCATGGTGCTTCTTTTCACTGGTCAGATAAAGAGTTTGTGTATATTGAAACTGGGTCTTCCTCAACTGGGCTTCTCAAAGCATTTTGTCTTTGGCTCCCTAATTGGCCAGACTTTGAAATTCGGCCATTATCTTACAGGAAGCCTGGGCTGAACTCGGGGAAGCTTTAAGGGGGCCTCCTGGTCCGAGAGGACTCCCGGAGCGGCCCATCGCACAAACGGCTCTGGGACAGGATCTCAGCCTTAATTTTCGGAGGTGAATGAATGCTCGCAGCACACCTCGTTAGGGTTTCCTTAGCAAGCTGAGGATGAAGGACCAAAAGAGATGAAATGAAGAAGGTGAGGCCCAGCCCACAGTGTGGCTGCAAAGGGGCTGCTACTCCTCTCTAATCCCAGACATGAGGAGATTCGTGTGGCTCTTTGATTTCTCCTTGTCAGCCCTCGATTTCTAAGGGAAAAGGAAGATGCACAGAACTTTGACCTGAGTATAGTTGCTTCCGTTGCCTAATGGATCATAATATTAACACAGAAGATGTGGATGAGGCTTGCGCACCTGTTGCCTAGATTGGAGGCCGACAATGACCCTCTTTTCCTTGTGAGGGATCAGGCACTTCACTACTTTTTGCTATCATGACCAGGCACTATTCTGCCCACTTCATTTTCCAGGGAAAAAATAATAGGGCCGGGAGTAGTTTTCTCTTTGATGGAAACGTCCCAGAATCTCCAAATTGGAGGAGAGCTTGGAAATCACTCACCTGCCCCTGTCCTTGCCCCTCTCTGCCACTAACAAATGGTCAGCCAGCCTTGGATGGCAGATTTCCAGGTAAGTGGAACCTGCCTCTAGGGGTGGCCTGATGCTCTCTAGGACAGTTCCTACTGGCAGGACTTTTCTTGGTTTCTCGTTTGATTTCTGTGCGATTTCAGCTCACTGCTCCTAGTTTTGTCCTCTGTGGCTGAGAAAGACAAAGCTCCTTTTTCCCTTGGGGGTAGCCTTTGATACGAGATGAAAACGGTCAGTTTTCCCCTGAGTCTTTTCTTCTCCTTGCTAAATGTGTCCATCTTCCTTGCCTTGTCTTCCTCCGGCTGGCCATCATTCTTACCTCCCTCCTGGGAACATTCTCTAAATGATCCAAGTCTTGCCGACACTGGGGTGCCCAGAAGGAACCCAGCACTTTGGATGAGGCCTGGCCAGGGAACAGTCCGGCTTCCCATCAGCCTACCTCCTATGGCCCTCTTGCAGGAAGCTCTACCTCTCTAGCTCCTTATTTTGGCCATCACACCATGAAGGTGACTTTAATTTGCAGTTCACAACTTTCAGTTTTTTTCCTTCTTCAAATACATTCTGGCTCAGGTCTCCCTCCGTCATCTGATATTTTTGAAGATTTTTTTGAACCCCAAATGGAAACTGTTTTGGTTAACCCTATTTATTCCCATTTTCTTGAATTTGGCCCAGTGTTCTATCAAGATCCTTTTGGATCCTGCCTCTGTTGTCTGATGTAGTAGAGATCCATCCCACATAGGGGTCCTCAGCAAGCTTGATAAGGAGGGCATCTCTCTGTTTTTGCTCATCTAAGGTAGGCATAAAAACGTGAAGCAGCACAGGGTTACATGGTGATCTCTGGGTTACTCCACTCCAGATTTTCATCCTTGTTGATGGTGAATCGTGAATGGCTGCTCTTTTCATCCAGCCCCTCAAGTTGTTCCATCAGTTCTGATTCATTCACCCAACTGTATAATGACAATGATCATTATATACCACTGCTGTGGTACTTTAAGGTTGGCAAAGGGCTTTACAAAGAGAACCTCTTTGACCTCAAAACATCCCATATGTTATCTCCTATCATTTGTCTCCTCATCTTTCCAACTTTCTCCATAAAGATTGCATGACAGACTTTAAGAGTCTTCACTAAAATCTAGATAAGCCTCTCAGTGTTCTTCCTGTGACATCCTAGCTCTGGAAACCTGTCAGAAAAGGACATGAGAGTTTGAGAGCCAGGCCTAAGGATTGGAGGTCCTGGGTTCAAATCTGCACTCAGATACTTCCTGCATGACCCTGGACAAGTCACAACTCCCATTGCCTAGCACTTCCCACTCTTTTGCCTTGAAACCAATACCCAGGATTGACTCTAACTATGGAGGTAAGGGGTTAAAAAAAAGGACATGAGCTTAGCCTGGTTCTTGAAGCCAGGTTAGGTCTTTGTAATCATCTTTTCCCTTTCTAGATGCTCACTGACCACCTCTTTAAGGAACTATTTTAGAATGTTCATAGGCATCGAAGTCAGGCTCACTGGCCTATTATTTAAAGATTCAGTTCTCTTCCCTTTATGGAAAACAGAATCATCTACCTTTCTCCAGGCTTGGAGTATTTCTCCTTTTTCCCATTACTATGCAAACAACAAATCGATGGCCCCTTGGTTCTTTCAGGATTGGAAGGTGTAGCTCATTTCTCAAAAGCTCTGAACCTTCTGCCCCACCTTTCTGCTGGAATTTGGTCTGGGACCCTGGACCATTAGCTCTGATCTTCTCTTGCCCAGAGCCAGGCCACCGTGCCACTTTCTGGCAATTTCCAAACCATACCACCGGCATTTTGGCCCCTGAGACTCTGGCTTCACCTTACTTTTTGGTCTGCTCTTCTGCTTCATCGATTCTCAGGGCATTCTGCTCTTGAAACTCCATCACTTGACGAGAGCTCTTTTTTGTTTTTCAATGGCGCACACAAGGGCCAATGTTTGGAACCTGGCATTAGTTGTTCTTTTGAACGTGTTCAAACCAACGAATACTTTCCAATAATTTGTAAACATTTGCCATCTTTTTCCATGATTGTCCACTTAGATGGACCATGAGATCTTGGAGAGAAGCCATACTTTGACACACTTTCTCTATTCTCATGACTTTGGATGGTTCTGATTTTGCCGTTCCTCCCTCTATTAAACTTTGCAATCGAACGTCTACCTTCACGCACTTGGCAAGAAGGTCTTTCGCCTCTTCGAAGACTAGGCTTTGGAATACAGTTTACAGTAACTTGTCGAGGAGCTCCACCAATGGCACGTGCCCTTTCTAGTTTTTGCAAACATTCTCACCAAGTGACATTTTGCATGACTTGACTTTTAAGTTGTTCTCTACATCTGCCTTTCTTCTCTCTACGCGCCCCGATTGTAAAACTTCCATTGTATTTCTCACCCAAACATGCCATGTTTCTTTCCTAGCAGATGTAGCTCCTTCCCTGAGAAAATTCACTTAGGTCTATGGTTTCACTGGGATATAAACTCACGCCATATTTTATGGTAGCTCTTTCTAGTGTTTTGAATGGCTTTTTGGACCCAACTTAATGCTAATGATTTATCTCCACACACTCCTTAATTAATTAACCCCCTATTAATCTCTGGTAAGTACCCTCTTCTCCTCCCTCAGAGGCAGGCTAAGGGAAATGCCAGCCACTTTCTGAAATCCAAATTCTGTCAGGAATCTTGGAAGTTTCCTCCTCGAGTACCTTGCAGACACCAGACAAGGTTTATGTTTCTCCTCAGCTCTTTCATTTGATTCTTCTCCTCCTATATTTTCAATGGTCACTTGGAAAAACTCATGTCTTGTTCTCAATAAGCCCCTCAGTGACCATGGGGCCAGAGAACGGGATGACTCGGTGACTGAACAGAAAGGAAATAGGTATCTATATAGAACCTCCATAGGCCAGACACGGCTAAGCCTCATTTGATCCTCACAATTACCCTCGAGACCGGTGCTATTATTATGCCAATTTTAAAGTCAAAATCACTGAGGCAGGCAGATTTAAGTGAGTTGCCTAGAGCCATACAACCTGTAAGTGTTTGCTGCCACATTTGAACTCCCAGCTCTCTGATTTCAGGTACAGAGCCTTATCTATTGAACCACCCAGCTCTTTGGCCCTCAGTATTCAATATATGGAGAGTGAGGCAGACAGAGAGAGAGAGAGAGAGAGAGAGAGAGAGAGAGAGAGAGAGAGAGAGAGAGAGGAAGAGGAAGAGGAAGAGGAAGAGGAAGAGGAAGAGGAAGAGGAAGAGGAAGAGGAAGAGGAAGAGAGGAGAGGAGAGGAGAGGAGAGGAGAGAGAGAAGAGAAGAGAAGTAAAAGAAGAGAAGAGAAGAGAGGAGAGGAGAGAGGAGAGAGAGACAGAGAGAGAGAGAAGAGAAGAGAAGAGAAGAGAAGAGAAGAGAAGAGAAGAGAAGAGAGGAGAGGAGAGAGGAGAGAGAGAGTGAGCATGAACCAGGATGACTGGAAGGATGACAGTGTCCATTTCCCCTTTAGAAGAAATGGGGAAGCTTGGAGGTCAAGTTGCTTTCAGCAGGTAGATAATGAATTCTGTCATGAGCATGCCGAGTTTCAGATCCTGATGGGACATTCAGATGTCTTCTAGGACTTTGGCAGTGAAAGTCTAGAGTTTAGAAGAGAGATGAAGACTAGATATAAAGATCTGGGAACCATCTTTACAGACATGATAATTGAGACAATTGGAAGTGACTAAATTTCTAAGAAATTGCAAGTTTAGAGAGAGGACGTCTGAAAGATTTGAGGATACACTGCTTGATAGGTGGGGGATAAGGGATGATTCAGCTAAGGAGACTGAGAAGTGGTAGCCATCCAGGAAGCAGCCATCTTTGCTGGCACTGATCTCCCCCCTCTCCTCCTCACTCTCCCTTCCTTCCCCCCCCCCCGACACTTCTACTGTCATGGGCCTCCCATCCCCCTCTGCTGCCTCTTTTCCTCTAAATGAAGCTTTGCTGTATTGCTTCTCTCTCATTAGTCTTGGGTCAGATCCCCATCAGCCAAGACCAACAGGATTGTCTTTCTTGACACTGACTTGATATTTTTATAGACATGATCTCATCGGGGTGGGGACTCTCTCCAATTGGGATCACAAACCATCCTTAACTTTTTGTCCCATGAAGACTGCCATCCGTATGTGCTTATAAATCCCCCACAGGGAATCTATGCACAATTTCTGGGTCCTTCCTATGTTCCTGGTCATTGTGATGGTTCCTGTGGGAAACATAGGCTGTCTATGAGCATTCCCTCACTCCGAGTATATGGATGGCTGGATTCATTAGCTCTCTTTCCAAACATGGTTTAGACTCTCCCCCCCCCCCTTTCTCCATGGTGTCTCTGTTGCATGAAATAACCCTGCCATGGTTTTCTACTGTCCTTCTCACTCTCGTCATGGTGGCCACAGAGCTTAGAACAGGGCTTTGGGTGCACTAAAGACTTCATCAGCGCTGGCTGATTGAGGGATTTTGAGGTTTTCCAAATTAGTTTCTATTCTTATGGGAACATAAAGTCACAGATTTCAAGAGATGAGAGACTTGAGGTTGGACAAGGGGAAGTGTCTTGTCCAGAGTTACTTGAATTTTAAATCTTTCTTCAAATTCAGCACTCTTTTCACTGGATCAACACTTCTGTTCTAAATCACTATTGCCCTCAGCTGTCATACTTTTCATTTTGTCAATGAAATCTAGAGTTTCCTACATGACATAATGGCTCCTGATTTTTATGATGGAGTTATATTGGTTAGACTTTCTTAGAAAGTGATGATTATGCCTGCTAATGTCTTATTTTATCTATTTCTCATTTACAAAAAGAAGCAATAGGGGGCAGCTGGGTAGCTCAGTGGATGGAGAGCCAGGCCTAGAGATGGGAGGTCCTGGGTTCAAATCTGTCATCAGATACTCCCCAGCTGTGTGACCCTGGGCAAGTCACTGAACCCCATTGCCTACCCTTACCATTCTTCTACCTTAGAACCAATACACAGTAATGATTCCAAGACAGAAGGTAAGGGTTTAAAAAAATAAAAATAAAAATAAAAAAGAAGCAATAACTTGTTTAAATGGATCAATTCAGAGGCCTTAATATCAATTGTTACAATATCTTTTATTTTTTACATCACCAGGTTATCTTCTAATATTCCTCCCCTTTTTGCCTCCCAGAGAGCCATTCCACCTAGCAAATGATGCTTTAAAGAAAAAAGGAGGAAGAACAGAAAAAAATCAGCCAATACCAAGGATTCCTCCCAAATCTGAAAATATATGCAATATCCCCCATCCCACCTCTTTGGTGACTGAGGTGCAGCTAGGCCATTTTGCCACATTCATCATGAATTGCTTTGTGTCTTCCCCCATTCATACTGTTTCCGTCATTGGGTATGTTGTTTTCTCAACTCATTACTCCACACCAGCTCATGTATGCCTTTCCTGGCCCTCTATTTTCATCATATTCTTAATTTCTTACAGCCTAGTAAAATCTACTCACTATCAAGTATCAAAGGTTGTTTAGCCACACTATGGCCTACTTTTAGCTTTTTTGGGGTGTAGTTTTTGTTTCCCACACTTTGCTACACTCTTTGCTGCTCTCACTACTGTATTTATTGATGGGCGAGTTCTTCTTATCAATGACCTTCTCAGAGGTGAAACCAAGTAGCTTGGAGTTCTTTTAATTGCATTCAACATCTTCTTCTCGTTTTTATTTTTTCTTCTAATTTGATATTGATTTTGGACTTTTCTCTAATGAGTCGATGGTTGCTCTGTCCAGAGATGTTGGGGCAGAGATGGCTCCCCGGGCTGGAAGTCATCTTTTTGGGTCCGTTGAAATCTAGCCAACTTCATTTGTCATGCCCTGCCATGCTTCTGGGTCCAGCATCTCCCTGTTTGTCTTCCGAAAGATTCATGAAATTTAAGAAGGAGGTTCTACATCCTCTGCAGGTCTTCGGCACCTTTTCTGAGGCATGTGGACCGCCTTTCCTCCTTCACACTCTCTTCTATCCATTTTGGTACTGAAGCCAAGAGGCGCCCGTGCGTATGTGATTGCATCTGGTCTTGGAGACACGAGCCATCAGCAGACTCATTCTACACGATGGCGTGCCTTTGTGAAAGGATTAAAAAGAAAGGAAATGGCGGTGCAAATGGCGGTATTTCAGACTACCCAGATGTTTAGTGTTCTGCACACCAAGCACAGCTGTTTGGGGCTAATATTTCAGGGTGCTGAGGCTCATGCTAAGAACATCGGCTTTCACTTGACCCCTTCCTGGGCTTTCCCAGTGTCCGGACAGTCACGTCCAAGCACATTTCGGAGGCAGAAATCGTCCGGCGTCCGAGGGTCACGTTTTCTCCTGACTCCGATGCCTTGTTTCCTCACAATCTTTTGGTGCCGATTGGAAGTGGGCTGCTTCCCCTTCTCTGCCCTTCCTCCCAGCAGCAGAGGATGGCCGCCTCCTTTCTGGGGAGAAGGGGCCGCTGGGCTCTGCAGAGGCAGCCACAATGACAAAGGATGGAATTAGCATGGAGGTCCAGGTGATCCATGAATATTCATGTGGACAATTTAATCAGCGCCAGCTCATTATCTGCATTTACATGGGAAGCATGTTCGCAGAATATAAATAAAGATTTCCGAATCCTTCTATTGACTTCTATTGTGTCTAGGCTGCTTCTCTCCATAACCTTCAGTGCCTCGCCTTCTCTGGTGACTGGAAATATGGACTCGGCCAGAGCCGGGCTTCACTGGCCTGCCATCAGGGCTCTCCCAGAAGCCGGCTGTTTTCACCTTCCTAGAGGTACACGTAGGCCACGGCGGCTTCCCACAACGCGGCTCTCCAGTCTTTAACGCTAATAACACGGCCCACGCTGGGCATTCTCCGTGTAGCCGCGGCGTTGTCGTGGTCTGGGGCCGGGGCCGATGGGGCCAGGGAGAACCAACCCGGGCCAACAAGGGCCCATTTCCCCTTTCCCACTAACCCTCGGAAGGATGCTGACAATTGGAAAGCGTCTGGAGGGAGAAACCAAGGCAGTGAGGAATGGCGACCGTGCCATGGGAATGGAGCAATCAGCAAGTATGTTTGAGCATCTCCGTGTGCGCGTGCGTACACTTACATATGGCTGCAGGCCGCTGTCGGGATGGTGACCAGAGTGCCAAGTCTGGAGTTCAGAAATCCTCCCTTCAGGTCTGGCCTCGGAAAGTGGCCGGCTAGGTGACCCTGGGCAAGTCATCTAACTTCCATTTGCTTTCGTTAGCTCGAGTGCCAAATGGGGATGAGAAAGCTTATCTTGCAGGGCTATTGTGAGGATCAAATGAGAGAATATTTGTTAGGGATGGTTCCTGCCCCCCTCTTCGTCTCCACCTCATCCTGCGGTCTGTGGGCTGGACGTGCCCATCGGCACTACGTATCACGAGAAGCGTTTTCTGAGAACGGTCTTAGGGATGGTGACGAAGCCGCCTCTGCCTCGGGACGTCTCCTGGCGGGAGAGGCAACACTCCTGGAAGAGAACCCCGAGGATGTCCTTGTTTAGTCTTTGTGGGGAGAGCACAAGCGGCTGAGGAGACAGCAAGGACGCCCGCCGAAGGGGGTGCAGGAGCAGCGTTTGGAGGGAAAGCAGAGCTTCACAGGGAGGCGAGAGAGATCACGTTCTGGGCAGGAGGGACCCCCAGGGCCAACACGGAGAGGTGGAACATGGAGATGCCAGGTGCTGCGGGCATCAGGAGGCCAGTTTGTGTGGTCTGTAGATCGTCCTCAAGAAGGAGAATGATGGAGAGTGCGTGTAACTCCCACCATGGAGTCCTTCTCCGAGAGTGCCAGCCGCTTCCTGTTTCCATGTGGAATTCTCCGGCCCTTCCTGCTAGGTCCGCATTAACTGTATATAAACTAATACCTAAATAATCCTCACAACAAGAGGAAGATGAGAAGGACAGGTGGCAGCCAGACGTGCATAGCCATAGATGAACATCCGAGCTTTGCTGTGTAGAGGAGTAACCGGAGGAAGGAATGCAAAAGCAGACCATGAGGATGCTCATAAGAAGAAAAGTTAACAAGTACTGATTGTGCTTACTATGTGCTGGACCCTGGGGCAAATGCTGCTGACAAAAAGCAAGACAAAAAAAGGTACTGCCCTCAGGAACTGCATTTTGATGGTGACCTGCCAATTGCTAGTTACTGAGAAGATATGTACAGGGGCAGCTGGTTGGCTCAGTGTCTGGAGAGCCAGGTCTAGAGACGGGAGGTCCTGGGTTCAAATCTGACCTCAGATACTTCCTACCTGTGTGACCCTGGGCAAGTCACTTAACCCCCATTGCCTACCCTTACCACTCTTCTGCCTTAGAACCAATACACAGTATTGATTCAAAGACACAAGGTAAGGGTTTAAAAAGATAATAAAAAAAAGAAGATATATATATATATACATATTACTAACTAACATTTATATAGTGCCTACAATGTGCCAGGAACTGTGTTAAGCATGTTACAAATATCTCAATGGATCCTCACAACAATGCTGGGAGATAGGTACTATTATTATTTCCATTTTACAGATGAGGAAATAGGCAAATGGAAGTTGAATGACTTGCTCAGGTTCACATAGACAGCAAGTGACTGAGTCTGGATTTGAACTTAGGTCTTCCTGACTCCAGAGCCAGTGCTATATTCACTATGTCATCTAGTTGTCCTAACAGATGAAGATACCCTGAAAGAGGAGGCATTAGCATTGGGGGAACAACAAAGACCTCTTACAGAAAGTGGGCTTTGGGCTAAGCCTTGAGGGAAGACTGGGAGACCAAGAGATGGAGGCAAGAGGTTAGAGCATCCCAAACATGGGGTTTCCCTCCATAATCTCCACTTGATCCTGTTTATATCTCATTTGTATATTGTTGCTTTTACATCATCTCCACCATTAACGTGTGAGTTCCTTGAGAGCAGGGTCTGCCTTTTGCCCTTTCTTTGTGTCTTTGACTGACTGAGGAACAGAGCAAGGAGATGATGTGTTGTGCTTGATTTGAGAAAGGCTTGAAGCTGGGAGACCAATTAGGAGGCTGTTGCAGTAGTCCAGGTGAGAGGTGATGGGGCAAGTGTCACCCCCCCCCCCCGGGAAGAGACTACAAAGCCCTGCACTCATTCTTTGCAGGCATGTCTCAGTCTTTCCAGGGCAGAGAAAGAGGCTGTGAGTATTCACAGTAGGATGGAGAAAAGTTGATGGCTATAAGAAATGTGGAGGAACAAGGCTTGGCACCAGATTGCACATGGGGTGAGTGAGAATGAGGAGTCAAGGATGACAATAGGGTGGAACATCTGGTGGCTGGAGGGCAAAAACAGGAAGTTTGGAAGGTCTGGGAATCTGGGGATAAGATAATGAATTCTGCAAAAGGATTATGAGGTGGCCATCCCATCGGCACAGATCCATCGCTGAAGCCTGAGAAGCGGCGCATCGATTGGTAGGAGAACCAGGAGAGAGTAGTACCAACACCTCCATCCCCAGCCCCCAAACTATTGAGAAAAGAAGAGAATGATCAACAGTGTTAAAAACTATCCATAAATAAAAAGTATCAGGCCAATTAGCATTTCTGAGGTGGCTGTTATGTGCCAGTTATTGTGCTAATGTTAGTCACTTAGGTAAGAATAGAGAAAAGGCTAGAAAAATTGGCTACTAAGAACAGGGAGTAGATGAAGGAACAGACATTGACTTTGATCATAAGCAGTTTCAAAAACATGTCAACAAATGACCGTAAAAAGGAAACGAAAAGAACTTAGTAACAATCAGCCAGACGGTATCTCCATAAAACAAGATTTGAAGGGATTTCATGTGATTTTGAATGGAACTAATAGGGTCCATGTATTCCAGAAATGAGGATGCTACTCTTGTGCATTCTGTCCTGTTCAGATCAGTCTGAAGTGGTGCACATTTCTGACCATTCCATTTTAGGAAGTTAGGTATGAATAGGCCAGAGTGCCTAGAGATAAACTATAGAATAACTGACTGAAGGGCACTAGAAAACTTTAGGCTGTCAAAGAGAAGCTGGATGTAGGGGTGGAGCATGGATGATATCTATCTTCAGGTATCTGAATGGCCATAATAAAGAAATATTAGACTTGTTCTGTTGGGTTCCAGAGGAATTACTTTGTGGAAGTTGAAAAAAAAGAGGCAATTGCAGTCTGATGTAAGAAAATCATTTATTTACAATTAAGCTATCTCAAAGTGGAAAGGGGGCGTTCTCAGCACATAATGGGTTACTCTTCCCTGGAATACTTCTAGTAAAGACTCAGTGACCATTTGTTGGTGGTTGTGAAGGGATTGTTTTTTAGATATGGATTGAACTCATTAAGCCTGAGATCCCTTCCAACTGATGAATTCTGTGATTTATTGCCAAGTGGAGTGATGTGGCATCCAGGAGAGGCAAAGGTTTAAAATACAAACTCATTTGAAAATCTATTGGAGGAGAATGTGGAAACTTATAAACAGTGTTGCCTCATCAGAAGACAGAAGCAGTTTGAGGATAAGCAAGTTTAGAAAAGTGGGGCAACAGATCCATCCAAGCCTTATCATCCTGAGGCCATTTAAGGTTGAAACTGGAATGAGGACAACAAACAGAAAAAAGGAGAAAACTGATTCAACAACCCTCTTATTTCATTCTTGATGACAGTAAAGACGTCAATCTGGACTCTAATCTCATGGTCTTTGCTTGCTGAGCAGGAATGTCCCTGAAGAAAACAAAAAACGAAAGGAGAAATTACCTGGACAAGACAGAGGGAGTCATCATTGAAGGGGAACAAGCTTTTGAGGTTGTTGAATAAAGGAGTCTTCAGGTATCTGAAAGTGGGGCTTCTTTGAATTCATTCAACCTATATTTATTACCCAAAAGAGATCCTAGGGACAGCTATCTGCCAACCCCCAGGATACTGTCCTCTCTTCCTCAATGACTCATTCTTTCTCTTCCTCAATTCCTGCCCTTCTAGTAAGGCCAACGACATTCATATTAATATTCCCTCAAACATCCTACCCTCCGCGTTCCTCAACTTACCCCTCTGCCATACCTCATCTACATAGATAGTCATGATTGTTCTCATCATTAACTGGGAATACATCGCTTTTATAGTCTCTGAAATCCCGATTGGAGGATCACAGATTGCTTTCCAAACCCTAATCCATTTTTTGATCTTCACTATGATTTCCAAACTCTGCCCCTCTCACCTCTTTTCCAGGCCACCGACCCTGCAATATCTATGTTCTCAGGCTTGGTGAACAGTTCAAGTGTACGCTATCTTTTTCTCTTGATTCTTTGTCCCATTTCCCTATCATTGAAGATGCCCTGCCAGGCCCTAGTTTTGAATTACTTATCACTATCCACTTCCTTCCCTCCCGTTCACATGCTGTTAAAAACTGGGTTCACTACAAATTTATGTTACATAATCTCAACTGGGCCCTCCCCATGGCAAGGCAATCCTTACACCTCTTTAACCGATTCACTAGCTCACTCCCCACAGCAGCTTTTCCAAATATTTTTATCCTTCATTAAACTTTCCAAGAGTCTCTCTCCCATGCACTCTCAGCAGACAATTTGCCTCATATTTCCCTGAGAAAATAAGGCCATTCATGAGATCTCCCTGTTCTCCCTTCCTTCTCATCTCACAAGCATCAGATGACTTCTGCCACCAACTCCTTCTCCACTCCGGTATCCCAGGAAGAGGTGGCCCTTTATCTTGCCAAGGCAAATTCCTCCATATGCATAAGGGATCTTACTTACCCTGTCCATCTTCTCCAGTGGCTTGATCTTAATCTTCAATTGCTTCCAAAATGCTGACTCCTTCACTACTGCCAAGACATATACCCATTTCTTCCCCATCCTCAAAACCCTCTCACTTAATCCTTCCATCCCCAATAGGTAGCACCTCATATCTTTCCTCTTTTGGGTGGCCATCCCTCTCCCCCTTAAGGCAATATACAGTCAGTGCCTCCACTTCCTTTCCTGTCACTCTCTTCTTAACTCCCTTCAGTCTGGTTGGCTTCTGACTTTATCCTTCAACTAAAAGTGCTCTCTCCAAAATTAAAAGTGATCTCTTAGTTGCAAATCTACTAGTTTTTGCTCAGTTCTCATCTTTGACTTCTCTGCAGCCTTCCACACTGCGGATCCTCCTTTTCCTGATACTCTCTTTTCACTAGGTTCTTATGACCCTCGGGCCTTCTCTTACCTTCTGAACAGCTCCTACTCACTTTTCTTTGATGGATTTTACTTCAGTTCACAGATTCAATGAATCTCCCCCAAGATGCTCTCCTGGACCCTTTTCTCTTCTTCTCTGTACTATTTCATGTGGTAATGGCATTAATTGCCATGGGTTCGATGATCATTTATCTGCTGATTATTGGAGGACTCTCTTATCCAGCTCTGATTACTCTCTTGACCTCCAGTTATGCATCCTTGACTCCATCTGGGATCAAAAGAATTAGATCTTTCTGTTTCTTGCATAAGACATTCTATTTTCCAACTCTGTGTATGATCATTGGCTGTGCTCTGGTCCTGAAATTCTCTTCCTCCTCACCTACCCCTCCTGGCTTCTCTGGATTTCTTTAGGCCTCAGCTAAAATGCCACCTTCTGTGATAAGACTTTCCCTCTTCTCCTTAGTTTTAGTGCTTTTTCTCTGAGATTATATCTAATTTATCCTAGCTTTGATTTTTACACAGCTGTGTACTCTTTGAAGGTAGGGACTTTTTTTGTATCCCAAGCATGCAGCACAGTGTCTCATATACAGTAAGTGCTTAATAAATGATTATTGACTGTGGGTAGATGCCAAAGAATCTGGAAAAATCTTGGACTATATTATTACCAAAAAAGAAGTAACCAACGAACATTGAATACTATCAGTCCATACGCCTACTTTTTTATACCTATAACATTTTATGAGAATCACTTAACCCATCTGATAAAATGTCTGATAAATATATGAGAAAGGAATAGATAGATTTTCAGAAACAATATTCCACTGAAAACAACATCTTTATAAGTACACAATTCATTGAAGGGTGTAGACAATGTAAAGTCACGCTGCTTATTATTTCTTAACTATTAAAAACAAAACCACTCAATGTGGTAAACCAAAATGCCATCTGAAAAGCTCTCCTGTAGAATGGTAACTCACCTGCATTGGTTAAACCATTCAAGGTTCCTTTGAAGACATGGCAGAGACAGCTTTGCTGAATGAATGTTTGCTTATTAAAATCAAATGGAAGCATTAAATAGATTCTTCTAGAAGACACTTGTTACCTCCCACCCCTGGCATTGAGAACAGGGCTTCATAGTCACTACCTACTAAGTTAACTTTTCTTTTCTAGGAAAAAATCTAATTGAATTCTGTTTTTTTAGAAGACTCTTGAAAAGGGTCTAATTCTGGAAACATTTCCCATTTTTTGTCCCTTCTGGAAATCTTTAGGGAATGTAGCACTCTTCTCTGGGGTCTAGAGATGGAATTTACTCATTAGTGAGGAGGCGGTAACTTCCTTTGAAGGAGTCTGGATTTCCTGACCTTATTGTAGAAAGAGAAGTGGCATGGATTAGTGGATCGGAGCTGGCTTTAGAGACAAGAGGACCTGGGTTCACCTTTCCCCCCTACTGGCCTTGTTTCTCTAGGGAAGTCCCCTGACCTCTCATTTCTCTAAGTAAGTCTGTAAGACTAAAAGTGGCAGAGGTGATGCTGAGCCACACTAGTAAAAGTTTCTCCTTGGAAGTTCTTATAACAATAAAATGATGGCTCCAGTCCCTGGCCTCTTCGCACGATGGTGTTTATACTCTGGCCACCATCTTCAAATTTTTCCTACCACAACCTTGTTCTCTATGCCTAAGTTCCCCTGCTTTTCTTTTCTTTTGTTTTTTTCCTCTTGCTCGGAGCCTCATCACTTCCCAGCTATCTCCAAACCTCCAATATTTTCCAGTTCCTCTTGCCTTCCCCATTAGAATTAAAGTTCTTTAAGGATAGGGAATTTGAGAAAGGGATATTTCATATATAGAGATGGCATGNTCTCTCTATATATATATATATATATATATATACTATCTCTTTCTTCCCCAGATTTCCAGTGGGTTTGATTACACACACACACATACACATGTAAGAACTCTTGTTTTAGAAAGATGGCTTCTTATATACCTTCTTTTTAAATATTTTAATTTATTAGAATGTTTTTATGAGATGATTTGTGCTCAGAGGGAAAAGTATGATCCTTTACCTTCTAACTGTGGCAAATTTCTCTCTCTCTCTCTCTCTTTCTTTTTTTCATAAGAACAGCTCTTTGCAAGGACTTTATTTGGTTGCAAAATAACCAGACAGTGAGAGAGAGAGAAATGGGAGGGAGGAAAAGGAAGGGGAGAGAGAGAGAGAGAGAGAGAGAGAGAGAGAGAGAGAGAGAGAGAGACAGACAGAGAGAGACAGAGAGAGACAGAGAGAGACAGAGAGAGACAGAGACAGAGAGAGAAGAGAGATGCACAAATGTAGAAGAAATAAGAAAACCAGTTCTTGAGAACAATGCACACTTTAGGGAGGGCACCAAGAGTTGGGTTCCTAACCAAGAGGGGCCAGCTGTGGTTCAGAGAGTTGTTCTCCTCCTGATTCTGTCTCAAACTTGGCTTTTGTCTCATTCAGCCTAGGTTTGGTTCTGAGAGATGCCACTGTATCTAGAACAAAGAGAGATGGGAGTGGTCTCCACATTCAAATGCAGGCAGCCCTTTTCTCTAGTCTATCCACTTAGCAGACTGAACCCCTCAGATTTCTACCACAAGGCCAACCAATCCCCTCTCCTTGGTGTTATTACAGCAGTCACAGATCAGACTTGCCAATGGGCTGGCTTTTCTCAGACCATTTTCACCTTTAATGAGATTCTCACTTTGAAAATGCTGAGATACCTGCAATGTGCAGTTGAAAATGGATTTCTTCCCAGTCTTTCCTTATGTGTCTTGGAAACAAAACAAAAAAAAGGCTGATTTAAAGAATTCTTCCTTGTCTCTCATGCAGCAAATAGAAACAGTGGGTGAAAGCAGTAGAGTGGTAGAGGCAAACCGAGTTTAGATACAAAGTAGAACTGCTGAATTCTAACTTTCCAAAAGGGGGCTCATAGGGACATAGGATTATGGGATGGGAGTCATCAAGTTGGTAGAGAACTACCGAAGTTACATGACTTGCCCAGGGTCATCCAGATAAAAAAGTGATCTTGCCCATAAGAGCTTACAGCCTTCCAGGGGTTAGCTAACATGTTGACATATAGGTAAATCCACTGATTTGGGAGGGGGCATTCTCTCTTACCTGTAAAGTCTTTGGTGGGGGTTCATGACTGATGGTTTTGAGTGGATTTGGAGAACCCTTTGAACTAAGAGTAGACTTGTCCGAGACATGCTCTTCACTAGTTGGGGTTGAAGCACCCCCCAAGTACTTCACAAAAGTGGAGTTTATTTAGGATAAAGAAAGCCCAGAGGTGAAAACTTCCTTTTTTCTCTTGAATATTTTCCCCTCGTTCCATGTTTCATGTTCTTTCCCTCTCCCCAAACTCCCCCAACCCCCTGTAGCCGATGTGCAATTCCGCTGGGTTGTTACATGCATCATTGATCAAGGCCTGATTCCATATTATTGATGGTTGGACCAGAGTTACCGTTTAGCGTCCACATCCCCAATCATATCCCCATCAGCCCATGTGATCAAGCAGTTGTCGAAAACTTCCTTTTTGAACCATCAAAAGCACGTCCAAAAGGCCGGAGCCCATTTCCGAAAGCCCCTGCTAAGTGTCTCTTCCCAGCAATGGTCTGTTTAGTTCATTTCTCGGTTGACGGTTGGTTGATTGAAATCTCCTCAAACAGACACGCAATGCGTCCCGAGGCTTTCTCTGGACTCCGGCTGTCCTTGACCAAGAGGGGGCTGTGAAAAGGCGCTCTAAGAGCTCTCAAATAAAGGGACACACGGAGGAGGAGAACAATGCTTCCTGCTTGGTTTGATTTCAATGTTTGTGTCTTAATTCTTGACATATTATTCCATCATTGAAAAAATCCTCTTTTTTGCTAAACCTTAGCCTTAAACATGGCTTCGAAGACCATCGGTGAGCGCGCCGTCTGCGTGCAGTTTTGTGTGGTTGGTAGGAGAGACGGGCTAGGTTGGCTCAGGTCCCTGGAGATCACAGTCTAGTGGGAATGAGCCGTAAACACAGGTGCAAATGACTCCCCACATTCACTGAGAAGTGCGTTAGGGAGGTTCAAAGAGCTCGGGCATAGCGAGAGGGCAGGTCCTTAAAAGTCACGGTGCGGAAGACTCACCGAAGGTTTCTTGGGCAACGTGGCGCTGAACGGATGGGAGAAATGAGCTGCAGGTGTTTGAAAGAGGGAGCAGAGAGCCTGAGCAGCACGCTCAAGTCAGCGGGGTGGAGGCCAAGGAGCGCAGGGCGCTGCTGGTGCAGAAGCTTCCCTCATCAGATGAAGGTCGGCACCTCCCCTGTGGCATAAAATCCAAGAGGCTAAGTGATTCTCCCCAGTTCCCCAGCTGGTGAATATGGTGGGCTGGCCACTCCCGGAGATCCGCAGCATTTCAGCAGAGGCCCTCCGTGGGCTGTGCTCCATCGATCTCTGTAAAAAGCGTTTCATTAAAACAAAAGTCTGGAGACAACCACCATCCCCACCGACCCACCTCCTGCACTTCGGCTTTGTGACAACATACGTGGTGACCTTGCCATCTGCCTGGCGCCAAACCCACAGGGCCCGGCTCTGCCCACTCTGCCCTCAGCTGCATCTCCTGCAGAAAATGTTTGAGATCCAGGAAGGCAGGACTTGACTTCTTTGTTTGTCTCTGTAGTGATTAGCACAATGCTCGTCTAGGTTTAGCACTCTATGCTATTCATTCATTCATTCGTTCATCCATCCATCCATTCATTCATTTAACCGTCCATCTATCCCCACACCCATCCATCCATCCATCCATGACTGCATAGGAGATAATAGGATGTCAGAGATGGAGTAGTTCAATCTCCTTATTTAACAGGAAATGAACTAAAGGCTAGAGATGGGAAGTGACTTGCTCAAGGTCTCTTGAGAATAAAGAGTAGACTTGATGCTTTCAATCCAAATCCAGCATTTTTTCCACTGAACCAGTAAAATATGAGAACAGAGGAGCAGATATTATCTTCACCCTCACGTGCTAAGCAATCGGGCTCCCCCAGGATCTTATCTGCAGAGTATAGGAATACCAGCTTTCCATTCCCCACCTGGGCAACCTTGGGCAAGTGGATTCCATTTTGTGGGTCTCTGGGTCCAGTCTGCCAAAAATGAGGGTGGTCGGAGAGAAAATCCCTTAAGAGGTTGTCCCTTCTCACTCTAAATCTAGGATCCTCCAAATGGCACCATGAAGGGGTTCTGCTAGATGACCTCTTTGGCTTGCCTCATGCAAAGCCTCTTATCCTTTGTTCACTGATTAGCTTTCTAAGCCTTCCCTTCCCAATGAAGTGTCTTTGAGAGGGTGACGGACCACCCTGACTCTTGGCTGTGGGTGTGTCCTAGAAGTCAGTCTTAGGAAATTGCCTGGCCTAGAGGGCCAGTGGCATCTCTGGTGGGTTTCCCAAGCTTCTCGTCAGACCAACTGGTGGAGCAGTCCTGCTAGTGCAGCTTCTCCTTTCTCCTACACTGCCCCTGTCAGGAGACACGAGTTCTTGGATCCTAAATGTCAGAGCAAGGCTGTCGGGGATAAGCCTATTTAGTCGTGAGTATTTTCTGTTTGGCCTTTGAAGAATGCCCTAGTGAGGTAAGGAGAGAAGGGAGAGAAGTAAGCAGTTCTTAAAGGCATCTGTATACTATAGAGGGAGCCAGAGTCAGGAGTCTTGGGTTCAAATTCCATTTCTGCTGCTGCTCAACCTTGAGAAACTTAAGCACATGACCTTTGGGACTCCCTACCTTCCTTGGTAAATGGAGGGGGTTGGATGGGATCATCTCCAAGTATCCTCCCTGTGCCATACAATTTTAATTTCCTTCTTTTTCTGGAAATGGAAAAGAGAAAGTCTTTTCATTTTTTTCATTCTCTAAACCAGAGAATTCCTTGTCCCCATTCATGGCTTACTATTATAATCACCAGGGGAAGAAGTCAGAAATTTGATTTAATGGGAAAAAGCCTCCTAACTTAATAATAGAAAAAATTGCATTTCTGTTAATATCTGGTTGGAACCTGTTGTGAGTGTATGCAAATATCTCTGGAAATATTAATATATACCGCCAGCTTCAGCTAATTAAGCCAGTGGTTTGAGGAGGAGCCTCCTCATGGTAATTTAATCACTGTTCGGTTTTCATAGATAATTGTAGTATTTGTCATTAAGTTCTATCTGATTTTTTGATAAATAAGAAATTCAATCTGACACTGTACGTTCTGGGTTAAATATTGCATCTTGCTCATTGTGTAAAGAGCCCTGATTTATCGTCACAGCTGGGGACTTATTCTCTTCTAGGAACGCTGTCGGTTTTGGCTCTAAAATCAGCATCAATCTTCTGTTCTCCCCTCATCATCGGCACTTCCTGTTTGACCTTCAGATTGTCTCTTTCCCCGTTTCTAGAATTCGGTTAATCCTGGTCCTGCCCAATGCCCAGTGCTTGAGCCCTATATCTCATGTCCTCTTGGGCTCTTCCCGTTAGCATTCTGCATCCTAAGTCCTGGATGCTTGCATGCGTTCATCATGCCTGGCATTCTGGATCTGCCCGGAACCTTGCCAGCTGTGACTTTTTCCCTGTTCTCTGGCTTCAGAGACACAGCCTGGTAAAGGTAGGCTCCTGGTCCCAAGCCAGAGACAAAAAGTGGTAGGACGGAAGCTTCCCGAGGCCAGGGATGACTTCCTTCTGCTGTCTGTTGTGGCTCTGGGTGTACGTTCACCCCCTAGTGCCTAGCACAATGACTGGAACGCATTGGCTTACTGAGCAACTGAGTCTGGTCTTTGAATGCTGAGTGATTGGTCCACGGTAGTTGCTTAATCAGTGTTTGCTAAATCCACCTGGCCTCCGAGAGCAGTGGTGTGGGTCTAACGCTCTCCTTTGTAGGATCCCCTCCAAGAACAAGCACAAACATTTCTTGAGAACTTTTAGACTTACAAAACTGCTTTATATACATGATAGCATCTCTGCCTCCTGAGCCATAGATGATGGGAGTCCAAACGTCATTATCATAATTTTACAGACGGTCCAGTGAGGGCATTGAATATAAGACCCTCATTCTAGAGATGAAGGAAATGAGACTTCAGTAAGTTAAGAGACTTTTTAAGGGCCACATAGCTACTGTTGGGTAGGATTTGAACTCAAGTCTTTCTGACTATCAAGTCCTGCACTCTATTTACTATTCTAGACGACCTGACAGATATTTGTGTAGAGATTTATGGGTATAGTGTATGGAAAGAATGGTGAATTAGGAGTACCAGGACATGGGCTTAAATCCTGGCTCTCTCTTAAAGCCTGCATAATCTTGGCAAGTCACCTGCTCTCTTCAGGCCTCAGTTTCTTGATCTGTAAAAGAGGGTGTTGGACTTGATGACCTCTAAGGCAACTTCCATTTCTAGGTCTCGTTGTTCAGCCTTTGGTTTTGAAGAGGACCAAGGACATTGTGGGGTGAGGTCTAGTTTTGTGAGTGAGTCCAAACAGATCTGCCCCATCATCAGCCTTGCTCTCTTTCCCAGAATCACTGAAGTCCAGTGGCAGAACAAAAGTCAGGGTGAATCGTGATGGTCCAGGATGTGGTGGATGACCTTGGCGTCTCCCAGGTCTGACCAAGCTCTAGGCACTGCACAGCACTTGCTTTGGCCGTCTTCCTGGACATTGAAATGAATTGGTCTCATCCACTCACTCCACTGGGGAAGTCTTCACATGCTTGGGGGAGACCTCACTCACTCACCAACAAGCTTGAGGCCAACCTGTTTGCTTCAACCTGGTTTAGCCCATCTGCAGAGATGCTTTTACTGGGGTGTAGTCACTGTGTATGCTATAGCCTCTTGGAGCCATAGGTAGGAGGTGAGTGACAAAGGATGAGCAGCCCTGAAAAGGGTACAGCAAGCCCCCCATTACCGGTGCTGGTCAGTCTTCCGTGAACAAGGCTCAGTGGAAGCAATGCTCCCCAAAAGCATGCCCATCCCTCTTTGGGACCACTCTGGTCACTGAAAACTCAAGTTCAAAGTCTTGGTGATTTTCTAGCCTCCTTTCAGGCCAGTCTAGTAGAGGGCAGAACAAAGTGAGGAGAGGAGGATGCTATATTTGAGAAGATTCCACAAGCCAAACTATGAGGGATTGTTAGAAATTCATATTTAGTTACTAAAGGATGTAGCATTTGGAAAACCTGATTCAGAAACTCAGCTTCAGCAGGGAGTCCTTGTTTGCCTGTAAAACTTGCCCTTGAGTATTGTAACAATAAAAAGACCAGTCCTGGATGTTTGATAGAAGGGAGAGAGAGAGAGTCTGTGTGGTGACTCCCTCCTCCAGCACTCCCCTGGGGCTGAATATAAACTGGGAGACTTTAAGGGAGTGTCATCCCGAAACTGGGTGACCTGGATGGTCCTGCCACCCCTCAGGGGTCAGAGGCGAGGCTTCTCTATAAGAGGAGATATGTGGTACCCCAATACGATTCTGAATAAGGATGAGGTTCACACAAACCTCCCTCCAGTCAGTAAAATTCACAGCAGGTGGTCTGGCTTCAAGATGGAGGCAGCCAGACCAAGCTGTGGTTCCCCTCTCCCTTGTTGTCTCTCAGGCATACTGGAACACTATCTGACTTTTGAGTGGCTTTTTATTATTTGCAAATCAGGTATTGGGGAAAGGGGTGAAGGGCAGAGGGATTTTGGGGTGCCCTCTTTGCTATTCCTATGGGGTCCATCACTTAGGTGGAAAACCCAATGGTTCCCACTTCTAAGCTTCTCCCCTGCCCCTTCTCCTTCTGTTTTTCTATTTCTATTTTTCTATTTCCATCCCTTTCTATAATTGTAAGGTTTGAAAGGTTTGACTGAAAAAGAGTCTCTCAGCAAGGTTGGGTAATGGAAGAAGGAGACTAAGAGATCGCTCCCAAAATGGAGTCCAAAATTAGCTGACTCAATGGTTGAAGTCTTCATGGGTGAGATGCGATGGGATGGCTTTGATCAGGGAATTAGGGTTTCAATTTCCAAAAGAAAGATTCTCAGGAAGCCCTCAGGACTGGATTTGAACTGGGTTGTCCTCCTCCTCCCTTTTCCCAGTCCTCCACCCGAAGACCTCTTCTCCTTCTCCGAGAGATTCCTAGAATTCTCTCTCTCATCTCAACTGTCAGCAACTGTCAGCTACTGCCTTCTCTGGCTCCTTTGGTCCCATCCCCCTTTCACAAATCCCATCCTTATAGTATGGCCACCTTCAGTGCAGGGTTACATTAGAAACAGAGAAGAGTTCTATTTCTGCAAATCTCCATCTCAATCATACACTGTTCCTGGCTTGACTTAATAGCTGGTTGTTGAATGAATCACCCAGGGAGACCTTTTCCTACTCTTATGTGCTTGGAGTTTTGGCATCTTGCCCTGCCCATAATGGATGCTTTGCAGGGTTTTTCAGATTGAATTAGGTCAGGTGGCCATGACCCTCAGTCATCCTATCACCACTATTGATGGCAGGGTCTATTAGTTCACTTCCTTAGTTGGGTTGGGAAGCTATTTTATAGCCATGTGGAAAGACCACTGAGTCTGGACCCAGAGGGATTGGGTTTCAGCCCTTTCTCTGTGTTGGTTTCCTCTATGTCTGAGGGAATGTCTGTTCCTAACTTATGAACGAGTTTCCTTATTTGGCCTCTGAGGTCTCAGCCAGCCCTGAGTGACTGGGAGGATGGATGGAGTATCCTCAACAAGAAAAGGCCAGGGAGAATCCTTTCTGTGTGGAGATGTTGGCTATGAGATGCCTGTGGTATACTTGTGGGCATGAACAGATCAAAGTGTCCCAGGAGATTGTGACACCTTCTATACTACCTGGCTGACCCTCGAAGTGGGGGATGAAATGTTGCCCCAGGAGTAGAAGACAGAGTTCAGATCATCCTCTATGGAGAGAGAAAGATGGGAAGGAGAATGCCCACAGCAAAAACACTGATAAACTAATTCTTAGCATTTCCAATAGATTTCACCATTTACAACGTGTCTTACCTATGCTGTTCTCACCACTGTCCTGCAGGGTGGGTCTAAATTATTACCACCATTTCCCAGATATCATCACTGAGACTTCTGAAAGGATTGATTTACCCAAGGTCACATCAGTGGCAGAGCTGGGGGTTGAATTCAGTGTATGCCTTTCCACTCAAAATCCAGTGCCCTGACCACCTGCCTGAGGTAAAGGTAGCCTGTATCTGGCTACCGAACTGATATTCCCAAAGCACAAGTCTGACCTGCCAACTCTACTGCTCAAGGAGCTTTAGTGACTCTCCATTCCTCTTAACATAATTTCCAGAATCTTCTGTTTGACATTTAAAGATCTTCAACATCTGGCTCCATACTTATATATTCTGTGCTCACTCCATCCAAATGGGCCTAATTGCTTTTTTCTAGACATATAAAGCCCCTTCCCATTTCCATGCCTTTGCATAGGTTTTCCCAAAGCCTAGAATGCTATTTTTTTTTCATCTTGTCAGGCTCAACTCAAAGGTCACATCTTATGAAGACTTCCTGATTGCCCCAGTTGGCACAATCTTCAAATCACTATTCTTGCTCCCTCTCTCCCTCCCTCCCTCCCTCCTCTGTCTCTCTGTCTCTGTCTAAGTCTATCTCTGTCTCTCTCCTTGTTTCTATATAACTGTCTCTGTTTTCCTTCTCTTTCTCTGTCTCCTGTATGTTCTTTGTCTTTTTTTTTCTTTTCATAGTTACATGATTCATGATTTCTTACTTTCCCTCTTCCCTCCCCCCTCCTGGAGCCGATGAGCAATTCCACTGGGTTATACATGTATCATTATTCAAAATCTATTTAGATATTATTAATATTTGCAATAGAGAGATCTTTTAACACCAAAACCCCAATCCTATCCCCATCAACCCACATGATTGATCATATATTTTTCTTCTGCATTTCTGCTCCCACAGTTCTTCCTCTGGAGGTGAATAGTGTTCTTCCTCATTAGTTCCTCAGGATTGTCCTGGGTCATTGCATTGCTGCTAGAAGCAAAGTCAGTTACATTCGATTGTGCTACAATGTATCCGTCTCTGTGTACGATGTTCTGGTTCTGCTCCTTTCACTCTGCATCACTTCCTGGAGGTCGTTCCAGTTCACATGGGAATCCTCCAGTTCATTATTCCTTTCAGTACAATAGTATTCCATCACCATCAGATACCACAATTTGTTCAGCCATTCCCCAATTGATGGATACCTCCTCATTTTCCAATTTTTTGACACCACAAAGAACATAGCTATAAATATTTTTGTACAAGCCTTTTTCCTCTTTGGGGTACAAATCCAGTGGTGATATGGCTAGGTCAAAGGGCAGGCAGTTTTTTAAAGCCCTTTGGGTATAGTTCCAAATAGCCCTCCAGAATGGTTGGAGCCATCCACAACTCTACCAGCAGTGCATTAGTATAGAGAGCCAGCTCTCTATATTTTTGGGGGTTCTTAGTGGCATTTTTGTGGCGTTGGATTGTTAAGACAGGAAAAAGAAAATGAGAACAACCAGACTAGTGGTTAGCCCATGCTGATCTAACCTCTATGGGCTTTGGAGTTTATTTTATACTGGTTTCAAACAAAGAACACAAAGAAAGAGTCATAGCTGTGAAAGGGTTACAAATCATACACAACCCATTAAAGTCTAAAAAGTAGAGAGATGGGTACAAGGGCAAGGGCCAAATTCCAACCACCAATTAGTAGGGGTTAATTCTGGGAGCAGAAATATATTTCATAGAGATGTTTACTAATTGAGTGCTGTCTTCCTGATTTACAGATCTGGACCTGGTCAGATAAAATCTGAACTAGATTGACTGTTTGGCCTTATCTAAATAATATATTTTTTAGGGTTTAGGCTTCTTAATTATCAAGGAGAGAAATTGTTAACTCAGTAGCTGTTGGTCTGCTAAGGACTTAAAGCTTTCCAATAAGTATATTGAGAAAAAGTGGGGATCTGAAAAGGAGTCAAAAGAGGAGCCTCAGATTTTTACCTTAGATAGCCCATTCGGTCTGCATCTGACATGCAGTGCAGAAAAAAAAAACAAAAAACAAAACATACACACAGTTTTACTTGCCGATGATTTTGTAATGTGATCCAGATAAAACATCTATTACAGACTATTTCTCTAAATGACTCCCAATAGCCTCTTGGAGGGGTCAAGTTGTTTTTGGATTAACCTACCTGCTGGTACCAGAGCTTTTCAGGGCTCACTCAGGTGACCAGGACCAAACACAAAGACTGCCTCAGCCTGGATTGGTCATGTAGGGAATCCAGATAGCAGGCCCTATCCTGACCCTATTTCTCCAATTGGCTCTCAACACATTAGTGTCCCAATTTTGCCTCATCCCCTCCAACATTTATCACTTTCCTTTGCTGTCATATTGGCCAATCTGATAGGTGTGAGGTGGTACTTAAGAGTTGTTTTAATTTGCATTTCTCTAATCAGGAGGGATTTAGAACACTTTTTCATATGCTTATTGATTGTTTTGATTTCATCCTGTGAAAACTACCTATTTATGTCCCTTGACCATTTGTCAATTGGGGGATAGTTTGATTTTTTTGTGAATTTGACTCAGTCCCTTATATATTTGGGAAACTAAACCTTTGTCAGAGAGTTTTGTTATAAAAATGCTCTCGCAGTTTGTTGCATCCTGTATGTACTTTGGACCTTCTTGAAGCCAGTCTCTCATTGTTATCCTTCCAACCCCATTTCTGAAAATTGAAATATTTGCCTTTCATTTCTGAGGTGTTTGCCTGGTTTTCTCTAATCTTTCAAGTATTACTGACAGTGGCTCAGTAATCACATCAAGCAGCCGATCCATCAATCAGTAACCATTTATTAATATTTGCTATGTGCTTGGCATTATTCTTGGTGTGGGGACACAGAGACAAAAGGAAGCCATGTGTCATCTGCAAAGAGTTTACTTTCATCCTCTTTCTACTCCAGGTTTTCCACTACCAAGAATGCAGTTCGTCTGGCCCTGGCGACTTGGTCTCATGAAGGGCTGATAGGGACTATTTTCCCATCTGATTATCACCTTGCCTTAATTCAGCCCTTATTGCTTTTGGCCGTTCCAGTATACAGGTACTGGAAAAAAGACTTTTGGACAGATCAGAAGCTGAGTCAGAGTTGATGAGTTTTTCTTTTTCTTCATTTTTAGCTAGCACTGTCCCCTTGACTATCAACCCAAAGTCCTTTTCTTCCTCTTTCCACCAATCTGGTAAAGACAAACAAATCCCCTGTTTGTTAGTCCTCTCTTCACTTGCCCATTTCTGATCATTCTACTCTGTAGGTCTCATGACCTTCATTGTGTCTTCAGTGTTGGCTCCTGGTGTTCTATTCATCCTCTGTTACCCCAAAGAAGAAAGATCTCTTCAAAAGCTGGACAAGAACCACCCCCAGGATTCCTGCCAGGATTGGGACAAGATTCAGACTTTCACAAACAACAGTACCAAGCTTCATGTCTCTTGGAAATATTACCCAGTATCACTCACTCACTCAACATTTAGTAAATGCCTCCTCAGAAATAAGCCAGTTGTGGAGAGAGGGGAGGGCCACTTTTAGCTATGGCCCCAGATGACTACTTACTTTCTTGGCATTACAAACCTGTTTTTATTGAGCTATTATCACATGGGATGTTCTCAAAACAATGACTCTAAGGGGCCATTACTCTCTATGTGACCTTGAGCACGACTCAATCCCTGTGCATCTCAAGTATCATCATTTAGGAAATGAAGAACTCAGGGCTCCACCCGACCTTACTACGGTGCGTACCCTAACCCTAAATTCGTAGATGTATCAGTGGATGGCAGAGACCAGGCCCCTGTCAGATTCGGGCAGAGATAATTGATTTTGTGGTTCAATGTACCTTTCTCACAAAAACTCTGAAAGCCAAGATGTGTAAATATTCTCATCTCTCCTTTACAAATGGAGAAACAGGCATCCAGAGAGGCAAAGACCTCCTTCCCTGGGCTCCATATTTCCTCTTTAAAGGAAATGCCATCATTATCCACCAATATTTATGAGGCAGCAGCGAGGGACTCCTCTTGCTTACCTATTGTACATACTAGGCTGACAGTAGGGCCATTGGTGTGCAGTTACACCTTGACTGAACCTCAGGGGCTCTCTGGGCCAGACTCACTGTCATGATCCAAATATTTTTTTTAATAGGCAATTGGGATTAAGTGACTTGCCCAGGGTCACACAGCTGGGAAGTGACTGAGGCCAGATTTAAACCCAGGACCTCCTGACTATGGGCCTGACTCTCCATCCACTGAGCCATCCAGCTGCCCGCATGACCCAAATATTATGAATGAAAAATATAAACCATTGAGATGATCTGGTTGGCAAATAAACACGTGAGAGAGGAATAATGAGATTGTCTTGTCCTCTTCAATAATTACTTTTAAGTCTCTGGAAGTAAAGAGTGTTACAAATGGTTTTACTATTCATTCCTCCAAGGGATTCAAATAGGAAAATTCTGGGCTTTCCTCCAGAGGATGAATTTACCTGTTCTCAATGCCCAGCTTAAATTAAGCTTCTGAGAGATGCGTCCCAGGAAGAAGCACACATTGGAATGTCAACATTCATGAGAGCGAACATCCTCTGGGCTCCTCAAGGGGTGGTACATGTAATTCTGGAGACAGCTGGGTTTTCCAGGCTGAAACAGAACTCTTGCCTCTCATAGCTTGATGAGGCTGGCAAGAAGACTGCTTTTCTATTTCAATGATTCCAATAGAAATCCCAGTAGAGTGGAAGCTCCTTGAAGGCAGGCACTGTTTCTTTTTTGATCTGTGAATCCATAGTGCCAAGCACAGGGCCTACCACACAGAAGCCACTGAGTAGGTGCTTACTGCAGGAATGAGTGAACATTAAGCACAGGGACACGTTAGCACTTGGACAGATCCCTGCTCTTGCAGGGATGGGCCTCTACCAGGGCAGACAATTGATTATTCTTCTGCACCCTCTTGCCTCGTACAATTCTGATTTGTTGTCTCTCTTCCTTAAAGTTCTCAATAAAGGCTGGTGGTTCAAAAATGAACGTTTTTGGCCAGGAAATATTTTAGAATCACTGAAAACAGTGGAGAAGCCCTCTAATTTTTATCCAGCCAAACTCAATGGCATTCTGAAAGACAGTGTGTTATAGGGACAGACTGGTGGAAATTGAGACAGGGAGAATTGTTTTAAATTCCCTCTTCTGACACCAACTGGCAATGTGACTATGGACTACTCAACACCCATGATCTGTAAAATGGAGATTACTGATTAATGGAAAGAGGACTCCACTGGAAGTCAGAAAAGCTTGGGTTCCTCAGACCTTACCTCTGACACTTATCTGTGTGACCTTGGGTGAGTCACTTACCATTTCCAACTTTCATTTTCTTTATTACAAAAAGATTATACTTGTACTAGATTTACAGTAAAGTCCCTCGCTCTAAATCAGTAGTCCTATCGTCTCAGCATCATGGCTGCATGATCTTGGGCAAGGCGCTTACCTTTCAGTGATCTGGGAATCGATTAGAAACTCTAAGTTGTAGAACAATTGCTGATTTGCAGTTTGCTCACTAGGAGTTATCCTTGTCATTGACATCACAGGTTCAGAAAAGAAGAAAAAAAACATGCCAGTGTAGGATTTTCCCAAGGTTGGAAGCATCCAGTGAGGTCACATGTATGAAACTTTTTGCAAACTCTGATGAGCTTCAGAAGGAACAATAGTACTTTGGTGGAAGCCCACATACAGATTGGTTAAGATTTTACTAGATGGTCATTTTCTTTTTTAAAAGGAAACAGTTGGAAAACAGAAAGAAGGAAGAGAGAAAGAGATAGAAAGAAGACAAAGAGAAATGTAGAGAGGCAGAAAAGAAAGAGAAATAAGACAAAAAGAGAAAGAGAGAGAGAAAGAGACACAGAGATATAAAGGCAGACACACACACACACACACACACACACACACACAAGACCAGCACCCAGGAAGTAAATGAATGCTTGTTGTCTGGCAATTAAAGGAGATAATCTCTCTGGCAGCCCCCCAAAAGAGCTCTGGGCACAGGGAGAGAACATGGACTATGGAAGGACAGGAAGGAGCATTTTTCACTGTGACCTCCAAAGGTGTAGATGTTAATAATATATGAAAGTAAAAAAAATTCCCCAGTAATTGGGTCATGTCCTTTGTAGTCCATGTGCTTTGAGGTAGCAGAGGAAATTTCTCAGCCTTTGAGAAATGCAAGGTTCTGGGTAAGCCTTGAACGTCCCAGGAGGGATCTGAAGGACCCAGGGTTCTGTCTTACTGCTGCAGGGGGAGACCAGAGACCAGAATGGCTGTCATTTAAAGAAAGAAGAACCTTTCTTTTATGATTAATCTCAGGCAAATACAATTTGAGCATTCTAACTTAGGGCTTTATGTGACTTCCGAGTAATTTTCTCCACAAATATTTTATCATAAGGGAAACTCTGTCCCAAGAACCAGTGGAGTCACCTGGGAGAAAGCCCACCTTCTCTTCTGTTTTTAGCACGTTCCCTCTTTAACTGATCTTAGTTCTGGTGACCCATCTTTGCTGCTTGACAAAATAGCTGTTAGTTCTAGAATGTATATTCTATGATTAGTCTCTGTGATCCCAGGTCGTAAAAAGGGTTCTGCCTGAGGGTCCTACTCAAACTCTCTCACTTGCCACCTTGATGACTTTGGGTGACAAGTCATATCCATGCGACGTTTTGTAGAATAACCCAATTGGAGAGATGGATGGACCTTGGTGTGCCCACTGAGTACCAACTATGACCCCCAGAGCATCACGACTCAGCTAGCAAGTAGTTATCTAGCCTCTGATTCAGGAAGTGCCCTTTATTTCCTGAGGCATCCCCTGACAGTTTTCAGAATTGCTTTAGGAGGTGTTTTCTGACTTCAAGCCAATATTTACTTCTTTGGAGCTTCTGCCTATTGCTCCTGGCTCAACCTGTTGGACTCAAAAGGGCAAATTTAAGCACTTCCCTAGGCCAGCTCTTAACATACTAGAATGGCACATCCACCAAAGTCTGCTCTTCACTAGGCTACACATAAACTCACAGGACCAAGACTGAATGGCACTTCAATTGAAAGCCAACCAGTTCAATAGCTTTTCTCTAGACATGAGCAAAGTGAATTTTGGCTGGTCATCATGGTGTGTGAGGTGGAAGTTTAAAGAGATCTTGAAAGTATCAAGGTACACCCTCTTTAACCAGCATTAAAAAACCCAAGAAAAACCATCTTTAAAATGGAATATATTAGTGTGTGTGTGTGTGTGTGTGTGTGTGTGTGTGTGTGTGTGTGTGAGAGAGAGAGAGAGAGAGAGAGAAAGATGTAGCCACATCTCACATGGTAGACCAGAGAGAGACTGAGCCTGATCCGATGTTCCTAAGTTTACAGAGAAACTTCCAACTTATAGGAAAATGCAACAGAGTCACTTTACACATTCAAGCCTTCCTTCAAATCAACATTTTAAAGCAATAGTCTAGAGTTGGAGGCAAAGGTTTCAATCCAGAAATAAAGGACAGGAATTTTAAGTTGAATAGTTTTACAGTGGATGCAAAGAGAGGAGGAGTTCAGGACAGGGTTTTCTGGGAGGGGCTGATCATTCCAGCTATAGGGCTTGACTACCTGGGATACAACGGGAGAAACTTCTAAGACCAGAGGATACTTATGATTTGGTCCCAGAGTACTTCAGGATGAGTCTGGGATAGCTCCCTAAGGCAAGTTCCCAAACAGACTCCCAAGACCCAACCCCGAATCCTAAAGCTGTAAGGCTTTTGTCCTCGAGGGAGAAGAATGGGGGTGGAGTAGAGGTGGATGGGGAGAGGGACTAGCTTTTACTAACTTCCTGGAGATTTTAATAATTATTAATAACTTGAGAATAACACATGTCTTTCTCACTCCACACAATGGGAAGCAACAAGGCTGTCTTCTTACCACGATTACCCATCTTAGGCCACCATTTTTTTCTCCTTCTCACTAGACCTTTGGATTCTGCCCTGATAAGTGAGCTAAGGCAAGTGGAAAGAAGGTGGAGAGGAAAGGATAGGAGAAAAGAAAAGGAGAGGAGAGAGGAAATGAAGGAAGAGGAAGGAAGAAGCAAGCAAGGGAAAGAAGCATTGAGGAGGAAAAGGGAAAGAAGGGAGAGAAGGGGAGAGGAGGAGAGAGGAAGGAGAGAAGGCTGAATATAGGAGAAGACTGAGAGGAAGAGGCTGAGGATGGACTCTGAGAAATCTGAACATTAGAAATAAGGGAAGAGGAGCCAGTTACGGAGCCTGGAAAAGACCACGTAGAGAGACGTGAGGAGAACCACAGGAGAGTTGTGGTCCAGGAGGAGGGAAGGAGTTTCCACCTCTTTTACCTGTTAACTTAGAAAAAAACGCAGACCTATTAAATAGTCAGAAAAGCCACTCTTTAATTAAGGGAAAGGGGGAACAGGGCTAATTCCCTCCACCCAGAGCCGCACACCACGTGCCTTATGCAGAGTCCAGGATTGAACTCTGGCTGCTCTGGTCCCTGAACCCCTGGGAGTGCCACCTTGCTAGATGACGACTCCTCCTCCTTCGAGCCTGGAGATGGAATAGAACTAGGATCTGCAGTGCTCGGCTCTACGGGCTGAGCTATCCAAGGGCTACTTACAATGGATACTCAAGGATGGTCCCTGCCCAGGTGTGTCTTCCTGGGAAAGGGTCTCCGATACAAGGGGGAAGACTACCTAAGACCAAAGGGTATCTAGCATTTGCCCCAGGGTCCATTATTCCGTCTGCAACCGCTAGTCTGGGATTCCCTTCAGGGTGGATTCTCAGGGGAACAGGGAACAAGCCCAAGCTTTGGGGGTCTCCAGCCTACAAGCTATTTGGGGTTCATCAGATCTCACTAGGCCACAAGTTTGGGGTCACTAGATTCCACGTCGACATACCTTCTGGGTTACCTCAACATCCTGACTAACCCAACTTGTGGCTGAGCCAAATGGCAAAGGAGAGATGAAAGGTAGACATTTGGAGACTGAAGGATATGGTGATGAGGATCTTAAAAGGGCCAGTTATAACATATAGTTTGCCATCCTGGGGAAATATGGGTTACCATTAGGCCAGTGTTCTATATGCAGGATTCCAGTTATTCCTCTATGTGGGCACCGAGGGGCTTCTGAAAACGAGCTCCCCTTGCTAGACTGCAAAGCTATGTCTGAATTGCTTTATTTTTGTTTTTCCTGTCCCACCATATCGAGCCGGGGAAATTTGTAGCTGGATGTGCCAGAGTGCCTGTCACTCAAAGTTGCACTGAGACAATGCTTGAACTCTGAGCTCCTTTCCTAAGATGAGCTCATGTGAATTTCTTTAGAAAAGATTTGCTCCATCTTCTTTCTCCTTCCTCATGACTTCTTGATTATTTATCTTTGCTTGGGAGCTTTTGTTCTGGAGAACAATGAGGGTAAAGCTTGATGGTGTTGAGTAACCTTGTGGAAGGAGGATGCTTATTCATGTCAGGCTTTAACAAAGAAGCCTTATGTAATATGATGTTTATACTTGCTGAAGAATCCCAGCACCCCTCTAATTATGGGATACAATAGGAGGCATAATGAAAGGCAGAAAACAAAGCACATTCGCCAGCCAGTGGAGAGCGCTGACTTTCATCTTGAAAAGTCAGTGTGTGCCTCTGCCCAGGAATATCAGGTGAAGCAGGACGTAGCCAGGCCGAAACAATCCCAAACACCCTCACATCCATTTCTCTATATTTTTAGTCTCAAAATGGGTTTGACAAAAAGGGCCTCATTTCCTCCCTTTCCCCCAGTGAGGAGATCATCACCGGACACCAGCCTGATGCTAGATGTTTGGCTGTGCTCAAATGTCACTGCTTTTCCTACCCGGAAGTCATCAGGAACAACTCAGTCCAGGAAATGATAATGTTTATGGTCAGATCACAAAAACTGGATGGATTTCTGAAAGCAACGCCAGAGTAATGCAGGAGCTTCCCTTTCTTATTAAAATAGAGACAGTTAGTTTGCAAACCTTTGTTCCTTGAGGTCTAGCAAACTGGAGATGAAGAAGGGTGATGCAAATCAGGCATGTTCCTGCAAGAGTTTCCCATGCACTAAACTAAGGATGCTGGTCCAGAACTGATTTCAAACTTTTCAACTGGTGAATTCTTGCCGATATAACCACAGCAAGAGCATCATCAGCATCATTATCATCATCATCATCATCATCATCATCATCATTATCATCATCATCATCATCATCATCATCGTCATCGTCATCATCATCATCATCATCATCATCATCATCATCATCATCGTCATCATCATCGTAATTGTCATCATCATCATCATCAGCAGCAGCAGCAACAACAACAACAGCTAATAAGCGTAAGGAAACGTTCATATGGCTCTTTCAGGCTTACAAAACATCTTATGGATAATATCTCGTTTGATTGTCATAACAACTCTCTAGGCTAAACACTCATATTATCTCTACTTTAAGGTAGAGGAAACTGAGGCTGAGATGGGTTCAGGGACTTTCCCCAGGCCACACAGCTAATAAATGTCCAAGGCAGGATTTGAACTCAGTTACATCTGTTGCCGTACAGTATCCACTCTACCACTTAGCCGCTTCTCAGGATATTCTATTAAATTGAGACCTTTATGGTATCAAAACAATCATTTATGGATACAGGAATCAAGATCACCCAAAAACATATTTGTGGAAAAAGGAATCTCTTCTTGATGACGATGATGATGATGACGATGGTGATAATGATGATGTTCTCATCCTGTCTCTACTTTAGCTGTTCTAGACTTTAACACTGATATGGAGGTACAGGCTTCCCCTAGACGCCCTCAAGCCCCAGAAAGTGTCCCAGGTCGGAGAGTACATAAAGACTCATTCTTCCTTGCATCCCTGCAGTGCTGAGGGAAGGTGACTTTGAGCTAAGAGGAAGATCCTCTCTGGCTTCTCCCCTCATTCTTGATGAGCACAGACAGGTACCTCCCAGTTTGCTGCTTCTGAAAAGCATTTGCTTTATATCCCAGATGTCTGATTATCTCCTAAACGGAACAGTTCACCCCCTCTTGACTTGGAGGCATAGGGCATACCCACATGACCCGTCTCAGGTTCTAGAGACCCAGTAACATGGCATCACCATCCCACCTAGTCACTTGGGCCCTGTTGTCAGGAGGGTGTAAGTGCCCCGAAGTCCGTCTCCTCTGGGAGGCAGTGTTCCACCTGCATACACTGCCTCCCTCGGTCATTTGACTTACATTCAAATGAATCAATCTCTTTGGTTTTTAGAACAACGATTGGAGCCTGAATTCATGAAATGCCCTTTGCTAGCTTTAAAAATACACAAAAATGGTTGGGAAGTGCCTCAGGAAACCCAAGGAGTGGCTTGGGCTCTGGTCTACCTGGAGGGAGGGAAAATTTATAATATTGCTTTTGTTGCATTCCAGGCCACACTCCCGACGCTTCTCCCAATTTTTTTCCCATAATGCCAGAGACATCTCTACCCTGGACGCCCCTCACAGGAAGCACACTCTGCATCTGCCGCCTGTCCCTCTCATTCACTGGTTCCTCTCTGAAGCTCCATAACAACAACTCTGGAACTGAGGCCGAGAGGACAAGTGCTTTGGCTGACGTGAGCCTCCCGGCTTGGGCCACGCGCAGGAGGACTTCTTGCTGCCTGAGGACACTTCACCAGATTCCAGGAAAGAATGCGCCAATTCCCACTCATCATGTCTGAAAGGCCTCTCTGGCCACAGTTGCCTTCTCTGTGCTAAGTAAGGCTGCCTTCTTGAGGCTTGGGACTCCCTTTTTGCATTTGTGTTCCCGGTGCTGCGCATTGTAAGTGCTAACAAATGCTTTCTTCCCTCCTCCGTCCCCCATTTGTTCATTCCGATGCCTAGTCCATAAGTACAGAAATCGTGGACGGACTCAATCTTGAGCTGGGCTTAGAATTTACCTGGAGGAAGAAAGTCCTTTTCATTGGCTTTGGGGAACAAAGGAGAACTCGAGAGACCCCGAGGATCTGCCGGAAACAGGCCCATCTTTTAATCACAGCTCCTCCTGCTGCGAAGCTGCCTGGCTGGGTAGGGCAGCGTTGAGGCTGCAGGGAGTCTGAGTGGACACAAGGTGGCCTGCCTGGGCACCAGATGGATCCTCTTTGTGCCACTAAAGTTGGCTGCAAGCTCTCAGCCTTTTGGGTGGGCTCCACGTGGAGAACCTGGCAGAGGACGTGGACTTGAGGTACCCAGGCGGCCCTGGCAGTGTGTATTTTTGGAGGCAGTTCCCACACTGATATGTAGACGTTCATGCATAGGGACTATGCCATGTTCAATTGGGCTCATTATTCAAAAAAATTGATCCTTCCCACGGCAGGAAATCCCTCACCGACTGAGCCGTCATCCACCTCCAGTGGTCGTGCCATGGGAGGTCTTAGGAGAGTGGAAGGGAGCTGGAAGGCATGGGAGAGGTCACTGAGTGCAGCCTCCTTATCTCCCAGGCAGGGGGGGGGGGGCCCAGGGTCAGAGCTAGCAAGCACTTTAGGTCTGGCCCCGCCCTGGGCTTTCATTTCTCTGCTATGGAATACATGATGCTGAGGCTCCCCCTGCTCCATACCTTGTAGCCCTCGGAAGAGGCACATGTCTGGGAAGGGAAGGGGAAGAAGCATTTCTTAATACCTTTGCTGTGCCAGCCACCACACTGGGCACTTCATGGTATTATCTCCGTAAAGTTCCTGTTTGTTAGTTGAGCAAACAGTTAAGACAGGCTAAATGATTTGCTCAGGATCCCCCAGATATTAAGTACCTGAGACTGGACTGAAACTCAAATCTTCCTGGCTCCGGGGCCAGCGTGCTATCCATTGTACCACCTGGCTGCCTCACTGAGGCAATATCCGAATGATCCAGATTAGATCATTGAGCTGGCATGAGAAGCCATGTGGTACCTTGGGATTGGAAGCAGAGGACCTGGATTCAAATTATGCCATGGTCCCTCACTGGCCGTGTGCCCTTGAGGAAGTTATTTAACTTTGCGGGGACTGTGCTACTTCCTGTCTTTAAAAGGAGTCGATTAGATGATATTTCTTGAAGATCTTTTCGAGCTTTCCTCTCAACTTATGCAAAAATAAGGGAAGAAGATTTAGTCAATGAAGAACAGCCCAACAAAGGGAGGAACACTCCTCTTTTGTCTGAGAAGGAAGAAGATTTGTACCCTTTCTGGTTTTTTCCTCAGTAAAGCAAGTAAGATGAAATATTTATTCCCTCACTGCTTTACTCTTTCTCGCCAGAAGGCAGCTTAAATAATCCCTCTTTCCCATCAAATAGAAAGCAAGAGATGCAGTTATTTATCAGGACAAAAAAAATTAAAAAAAATCACAGTCATTTCCAAGTATGAGTGATGTGCGCTGGAGAAAGGATGCCGAATCCCTTCTCCTGCTCCCCCTCCCCCCTCCCCCCATGACAGAGGGGAGCTAACAACATCTCCTAATTGGCTCCGGACTTTAGCACAATCCCTGGGTGGCTCAGTGCCTCTCTGAGTCTCCTTCCACACTGCAGAGGAAAATCATTATTTTTATCTCATAGCCTAGTCTCATTTGGGAAGTTCCTCCTCAATGGCATGATCCAGAATGTGCAGCCATGTTTCTCTTTTGACTACATTGGATCGTAGATTTGAACTCGAAGGGATTTTCCAGCCAGAATCCTTCCTCCAACATCCCCGGCCATCCAGGATCTGCTTATCAACATCTCGAGGCAGCCTTTCTTCCATTCGGAGAGCCCAACAAGAACAATCCTAGTCCTTTTCCACATGAAAGATCTTGAAATGCTTGAAGATGGCATCCGTATTCCCCGAGCCTTCTCTTTTCCAACTTGAGGATCCTAGTTCCTTCACCCGGACTGTCAGGGGTAGTTGTGAGGGGGCTGTGTTTGGAAATGAAGGTGACATCCCCCCCCCCGTAGCAATAACAATAACAATTACAAATAATTTGGGGGGAGATCTACTAACTCAGAAATCACTGTAAGTGTCTCACTACAGAGAGGGCAGGGTTATTTTTTCACCTTAGAAAACGGAAGAAAAATGGGAAAGGAAGGACTGTAAATGGAAACGGAAACCAACAATCCCTTGACTTTCCAGACTCGGGAAAACCTTTGGGAACGGGAAGGCTAGAGTAGCATTCTTTGGAGCTCTGAAGCCCTAATGCTGCTGTGGAGGGTCCCAAGGGAAGTTGGGGCAGTAAAGGGATTTGAGCTGGATCAGATTCAACATTTAAAGATTTCAAGTCTGATAGCACGAACCTTGTGAGTCATGGAGATGTGGGTTGTTTTCATGCCTTTTCTTCTTTCAGCCTGTGAAACTTAGATGAATCGATTACTGATGCTTAAGCCTTTTTCCCCCTCAGTAGCTTTCCCAAATTTCATACCTTTAAAGAGCTATTGCTTTGTTGGCTGATTGACATTGGGCAAATCCCTTCTCTTCTTTGGGCCTCAGTTTTGCCATCAGTCAAATCAGCTGGCTGGACTAGGTGATCTCTGTGGCATCTTCCAACTCTGACATTTTATTTTATTTTATTTTTTTAAGCCCTCACCTTCCATCTTTGAATCAATACTGTGTATCGGTTCCAAGGCAGAAGATCAGTAAGGGCTAAGCAATGGGGGTGAAGTGACTTGCTCAGAGTCACACGGCTGGGGAGTGTCTGAGGCCAGATTTGAACCTAGGACTTCCCATCTCTAGGCCTGACTCTCCATCCACTGAGCCACCCAGTTGCCCCAACTCTGACATTTTATGCTCTCAACTCACCTAGGTCGTGGATGGTAGAGTCTGTCTAAAGATTTGCAAATGGTTGGAGTCCAGTGACAGGAGAAAGACGTTAAAAGTCATGGCTCTTTGGAAATGGGTCAGCAAGTCCACTTTCTATCATTTCCATGGTCTTTGTGCTCTTCCTCTTTCCCTGCTTTGGGGGAGGCATCGAATGCAAGTACCTCTACGTGCAGGCTTTTTCACCACCCCCTTCTTCTTCTTCTTTTTTTTTAACCTTTGTACTTCAGTGTATTGTCTCATAGGTGGAAGAGTGGTAAGGGTGGGCAGTGGGGGTCAAGTGACTTGCCCAGGGTCACACGGCTGGGAAGTGTCCGAGGTCGGATTTGAACCCAGGACCTCCCTGGCTCTCACTCCACTGAGCCACCCAGCTGCCCCACCCCCTCTTCTTTTGAGGCAATTTCTGATTTCACCTTCCTTCCATGCCCTAAAGGCTGAGTCTGGCTGATGTTAACCATTACCAAAAAGACAAAAATCAGAAATGCCACTTTGAGCAAAGCCAGGATTTGGGTTTTACAGGCAGAGATCCTTCATTTGAGCAAATCGACGTATCCATAAATAAGAGGGAGGCCGGCAGCTTGGCAGCTATTGATCCAAGCTGATTTAGCAAATGGCCTCAGAAACTAATGGCTGGTCAGTTTGGATGGATTTCTGGAGAGAAGGGGGAGCCATGAGAGTGAAGGCGATGAGCCCCTCGCCTGGGGCAGCTTAGTGGCGTCCTCATAAAGAGGCAACGGGCCTTTGGCCAAGTGTGAAGCCCAAGTCCATTTTTAATCACCGGCTTCCTAGTGGTGTCCCACAGATGGTGCAGTCGGGGGTGGTTCGCACAAAAGGCTGCCCTCCCTTCCCCCCTTCTCCTTTGGATGGGAGGACGCACTGATCATAAAGCAAGGCTGGGATGTGGAGCAATGGTCCTGCCTGGAGCCTGCCTGTCCTTCCGACATTTCCCCTCACTTTATGAGGCCGGGGAAGGACCCAGGCACCAGCGTTCTCTTTCCAGCCAGGGCTCGGCCATAGTGAGGGGGAGAGCCAAGCTCCGTTCCCTTTAGAGGGCTGAGAGAGGCAGTGGATGGTGAGAAGCCACCTCCCAGGAGCTGCCCGGCGCCCCTCCGAGGATTTCTGGGTCTCTTGAACGCCGATAGGAACGGCAGCCCGTGTGAGTTCTGATTTTGAAAAAAGAAAACGCAGTAAGGTGCGGACCTAACGGTGGAGAGGCTGGGGAAGATTTATATGGAGAAGGCTGAACACATTTCATCTGAAGCAGCCATCTGTGGTGCCAGAACTCATTTGCATAGGCAGCACGTCCCGATAACTCAGCCCCAGACAGTTGTTAGGGGAGTATATTAAAGAGCAGGAAGCGAGAATGCGCTACCGACGGGCCCGCGGTCCAAGGTTACCTTGCCAACTGGTGCCCACACTCCAAGGTTACCTTCTGGGTACCTCCCACAGCAAGTGGCAGAAGAGTTTGGCTGCCCCATTTATCAGCCGTTCAGGCAACAAAAATAAGACTGTGCCTCGTAGCCAAGCTTCGGGAGCGCCAAGTCCAAGGAGCGCTGGAGCCCATATTGCTAGGGGTAGCCACGGTTTTAGTCCATTAGGGCGAAGGCACGAGTGAGGCAAGAGTCCGTATCTTATTGTGGAAATGCTCCCCCTCCTCCCCCCATATCCCTGGTGCATCAGAACAACAACGGTGGTGCCAATGGAGACGAGTCATGGTCTTCGTGAGTGCTGCTGGGAGGGCTCTCACGAGAAGCCAAGGAAGTCCCAAATAAGTGCAGCCAGGGGGGACATGAGGAGATCCCTCCTCGGACCACTCGTCCTGGACTTCTTTGCCTTTTCCAGCAAGCGTCCAGGAAACTCCTCATTGGAAATCTCGTTGTCGTCGTCGTCGTTGTCGTCGTCGTAGTCGTCGTTGTCGTCTTCCAAGATCTAACCTGTTTGTTACTCACACCCTGATTGGAGAGTGGAGTCATAAATGCTGTTTAGGGAGGGGAACTGGCCTGCTGTCTTCTCAGACATCTCCTCGTTTCTCACCCGGCTGCACTAATTTGACACTTTTGGTTTTCTCCAGGATGCCCTGGAGCCAAGTCCCTTCCCTTTCTTTTTTCCTCATTAGATTTTAAGCTCCTTGAGGGCAGACATTCTCTTCCTTTTCTTATCTCGATTCCCAGCACGTAACACCATGCCTGGTACAGAGTTGGTGCTTAATGAATGCTTGATTCCTGCATGGTGTGGGCAGCCGTCAAGGGGCGTCCACGAAGGAATGTTGGGGGTGGAGAGGAAGGGCACATCCGTCTCCTCTTTAGTTTAAGAGGAAAGCTCTCGATTGAAAATCGTCCTCTTAAACAGAGACTTGAAGAAGGCAGAAACAGCTTCTGTTCCTTGTCCGGCAAATGGGGTGGGTGACCTCCTCCCATGAAGGAACTTACTCCAGGCGATGGGACAAGGCTAACATGAGGAGGGGCAGCTGCCCCAGGCGGGAGAATCTAATAAGTCTCCCTTCCACATCATGACTTTTCCCCCTGATGGTTTCAGTATGCTGTGGGTTGGCACAAGAAATTCAATGAGAATCTTTGGGGAGTTTTGTAGAAACCACAAACAACCCGCAAAGGTCTGCGGATAATATGGGGAAAGTTTAGGAAATCTTTGCCTTGTATTCTATGACATCAGCACAGCTCATCGTTCCATGCCACAAACAGATATCATTTCTTTTCCAAAGTTACAATCAGTAAAAAGTTAAAGTCTGCAAAAAGAACTGGAAAGCCAGCAAAGACCAGAAGTGTGAATATTGACCTTCGTGTAGGCCACGACCAAACACTTCACCCACATTTTACAGGAAGGTACTATAAACACTCCATGAAAGAAAAAGAAAAAAATTCCGATTTCCTCTTTGATGTGGAGGCAGGGCCAAAAAAGTTTGCAAACCCCAGCACAGATTCCACTCGTGGACCACCTGGTGCCTAAGTCATGTGGCCTTTGGAAGTTCACAAGAATACATTTACGTCCAACCTCCTTCACCCAAAATAAAAGAACACGGAGACAGAGAGCCCTGGCTAGTAGTCATAGATTGCATTTTGGCCTTGGATGGGGAGGGCCCGAGTCCTTTCTGTTTTTCAAATTGTCTTTTTTCTTTTATCCCTCACCTTCCGTCTTGGAGTCAATACTGTGTATTGGCTCCAAGGTAGAACAGTGGTAAGGGTAGGCAATGGGGGTCAAGTGACTTGCCCAGGGTCACACAGCTGGGAAGTGTCTGAGGCCAGATTGGAACCCAGGACCTCCCGTCTCTAGGCCTGGCTCTCAATCCACTGAGCTACCCAGCTGCCCCCTCAAATTGTCTTTTGCCAAAGTGCTGCTGGCCTAGATGAAGTCAAAGGCAAGAGAAGGGAAGAAGTTGGTGAGTGCTTTTTAAATGCAAACCCAGTTGTGGCCACATAGCTAGAGGCCAATCAAAGAGGATCCTCTTCATTGTGTGATTAGCAGATTGGAACTAGATATAGAAAGTCTACGCGTGTTCCAAATCTCTCTAAGACACTTCCATTACATGTCACCATGATTCCCAGAAATAGGCTCCTTCAGTTTTTCTACCCGGGGAATTTGCATCAATTGGCTTGTTTTCCAGTCTCCTGTTACATCTCCAACAAATATTGGCATGGAATGAGTGGAATTCCAGCCACATCTCTTCCCTCTTGGCCCTGGAAGTGGTATAATATGCCAGACTGGACTTCTTTCTTTCTGTCTTCTCTCAGTGATTCCACTAAGCTGTGTATCCTGTGACTATCCCCACATTAGGCTAGGCTTAGCCACAACCAGTGGCCTGGGGCCAGAAATGATAGCTGGCACCAAGGAGGAGGTTGAGTCTTGATGAGAAGGGTAGTGCTGATCAGCATTCTTTCTACCGATAAGGGCAGGATGTTGGCATTTCCTCCATGGACAAATTCATCTAGTTCTGAAGTCTCTGAAGATGAGTCTGTCTCAGCTAAGACTTAGCGTAGTGTGAGCGACCTGGTGGTGCTACCCAAGAGACACATATAAGACGTTGACTCCTTTAGGAATTTTCTGGGGAGTGAGGAGGAAGGCAGGAGCTCTAAGAATGACCTGGGCACCAGCAGCATCCAGCCATATGTCATTGATATGATTCCCTTCCCACCTCCTACCCAATATCATATACCTATCCTGTCTCCCCACCCACCCTGGTTCACTTCATCTGGCATCTCTCATGAAGGAGGTGATTGTATAATTGAACATAAGTCTTGGGTGGAGCACATTTTGAAAAACAATATTTTACTTTCCTTCCCTATTATATATATAAAAACAATTTTTAATATTCCTTTTATTGTTTTGAGTTCCAAATTCTCTCCCTTCTTCTGACTCTCCCTACCTTGCTTCCTCCTTCTCTCTCCCCCCTTCCCTGAGCTGGTAAGCAATCCGATATAGGCTTTAACATATTGGGCATATCTCCTGATAGACCCTACAAGATGTATCCCTATGGACCTCTTCATGCATTTTCTGGGTTTTTACATATTACCTTGTAGGTAACAGAGTTATTCAGTCCTTTCTTGAAGATCTTCAATGCCAAAAAGCCCACTCCCTTTGGAGGCACTCTATCCATCCATCCATCCATCCATCCATCCATCCATCCATCCATCCATCCATCCATCCATCCATCCATCCATCCATCCATCCATCCATCCATCTATCCATCCATCCATCCACCCACCCACCCATCCATCCATCCTTTTGGGGGAGACTCTTGGTTGATAGGAAGTTCTGTTTGACATTATTTCTGTGTTTGCGTCCTTGCAGCTTCTACCAGAAGACGCCGCTTCTTGACTTCTTTGTGTTCATGGTATATCCCTTTAGTAGAATGCGGTTCCTTGAGGGCAGGCTCTGTTTGGGGAATAATGGAAAGACTTGGCTGCAGTTTGTCTGCCCAGAGTGACTTTTCTGTTTCTAAAGCAATCAAAATCAGCCTGAGGCCAGAGAATCATGTTCTGGAGAGGAGCTGAGAAAGGCATATACCAGTGTGTGACCCAGTGCAAACTTCTTTGCTTTAAATAAACTCAAAGCATGACTTCTACTGCATGGATTTATCCTCTTCCCTGCCACGAATAGGAAGAAGCCTTGTTGGCACTAAGGAAGGCAGCACTGGTGCTGAGCCAGCAAAGATGTCCATTGGCTATGAGACTTCTGCTGGTGGCCGACCCTCAGGCACTCCCCCAAATGTGCCTTAGAGACCTCCCCATGTGTCAAAGCTAAAGGGAACTTGGAACTACTGGTTTGACTTTGTCACTAAATTTAGAGCCCTTGACTTTAAAGTTCAAATCTAAAGCTGTCGGCTTAATTCTCCCATCAAAAGTGACACCTCAATCAGCTCCTCTTGGGCTGTCATTACCATACAGCCGGGAGAGAGCCAAGGCTCACCTGTGGGCACCCAGCATTGCCAAAAGCACTGATCACAATGCCCCCATGGGCTTCAGAGCTTCATGGCCTAAGCCAAGAGATATTTCCACCTGTGCCTGTTCCCATCAGCTGGGACTACTGACTAAATAAAACCCTCCCAGGGGCCCTCTATCTGCATCCATAAACACTTGCTATATATAAAAACTGAAAAGAGAATTTATGGTGAGGAATAAAAAGTAAAGCTGTACTATAGGCAGAAGCAAAGGCAAACGAGTTGGGAATCAGAGGAGCAGAGTTCAAATCCTGCCTCTGTTGCTGCTTAGTTCTCAAAACACCAAAGCACAGAATTAAAGTAGAGTTAAGACCAGCCAGAAGAATTTAGGTTGTTTCTGTTTGAAATGACAGTTCTTAAAAGAGGAGGGTCCAAGGGCCAGCCACCCAGCTCAGGGCCCATAACTCAATGACAAAGAGTGCCTTAGACATGGCAGGACTGCTGGGCTCCAATTTTACTTCTCTTTGCTGCAAATCAAGATGTTTTTAAGAGTGGAAAGGACAACGTGGAATCGGTAAAAAGAGAACTAGTGTCCAGAGTTGTTATGGAAATAGAGAGAAACTAGAGGCCATGGACGAAGCCAACTGTCAGCAGAGGTGAAGGGGTTTCCCAAGGTTCTTAAAAGCATGGTTTCTCCTAGAGAAGAAGAAGCTGCAGTTGAAAAAAACCCCCAACTTTCAAAAAAAGGGAAGAGAGTAGGCCACTAACTGCCTTTGTTTTGAGTCCTGGGAAATTCTAGAAAGCATTACTAAAAGGATGCCATGTAAACATCTCAAAACAAGAAAAAGAATCACATTCCCAGCTTTCATCCTGTCCTACCTGCGACCCCTCACTTGCCAAAATAATATTCCTTGATAGATCCTGCGACCAAACCCCCTTTCCGCTTCCCCCTTCCCTGCTGACACCAAAAGCACCTCCTCCCACTCTAGCACCTGTCCAAACCTTGAGATACCTCCCGGGGGAGACCCCTAGCCACCTGATGGTTACGGGCTCCTCCCTCACTCCCCCTTCCTCCTTGCCTCCCCCACATTGCCACTTCCACTGCTCATCCCTCTTTGCCCCTTTCTTTTCCTCTAATAAAGCTTTGATATACTACTTAATTCTCCACCTCATTAACCTTGGGTTGGACCTCCCTTTTGGCCAGGACTGACATTCCTTTTAAAAACCATACATTTTGTCTTAGAATTAGTATTGTATACTGGTTCCAGAATAATAAGTAAGGATGAGGCCATGCCATGGAGGTTGAGTGACTTGCCCAGGGACACACAGTGAGGAAATGTCTGAGGCCAGATTTGAACCTAAGACCTCCTGTATCTGGGTCTGGCTCTCAATCCACCGAGCCACCTAGTTGCCCTCCAAAATGATCTTCCTTAACAAATTCCAGCTATGTCACTCTTTTTCTCAAGACTCTTCAGCAATCCTCAGCTGCCTCTAGAATCAAATAAAAACTCCTCACCTTCGCATTGAAAGCCTTACATCATATATTTTCAGGCAGTTTTCCCAGGCAGGTTTCACATTACTCTTTTGGGCGCTCCCTATTAAACTAGCCTGGCCTCCATGCTGAACCCCAAGCTTGCCATTCGATCCTTTGTCCTCTCGACTTTGCTCCCCATGCTGCCTTCCCATGCCTGGAATGCATACTCTTCCCTCACTTTCTTTAAGTGTTAGTTCATGTGCCCCTTCCTAAAATAAGCTTTTGCAAACAATAGAAGCCAAGGATCACAGGATTTCCCCCTCACTTGATGTATATATTTTATTTTATTTTATTTTTTTAAACCCTTAACTTTGGTGTATTGTCTCATAGGTGGAAGAGTGGTAAGGGTGGGCAATGGGGGTCAAGTGACTTGCCCAGGGTCACTGATGTATATATATTTTAAAATGCACAACTCCCACCCTTTGCTTCTAGTTCTGTGCTCTGGGTGCAAAAAAGCCTGAATATGAGCCCTCGTCCATGTGGTGGCAGCCTTTCTGACATTTGGAGACACCTCCCATGCCTTTGGCTTCTCTTCTTTAGGCTCAGAGTTAGGGCTTCTCACCATCCTTGGTTCCCTCGACTTCTCTTCAGATGGAATGGACTCCTGGCCTTCCCAAAGGAGCAGAAGAGATAGTAGGGACTTACTCTCTCTCTGTTTCTCTGTGACCATGTTGTGTACCTACAGCCAGTAGTCTGGAGGCTCACTGAGGGTGAGGGCTGGCTCCTGCCTCAGTACCTGAATCAGAGCGAGGACTCAAGAAGTGTTTGACTGATTGATGTGAAAGAAGCTAGGAGTCAGAGACGGGGAATCCTAGGAGAAAGAACCTGTGACTAAACATCACCAAAGGGGGAGCTAAGATGGTGTTGGAGTAGCGGGAGTCTTCTGAATCTCCTTCTAACCCATCATTGCAAAGCAACTCAAAAGGACAGAAATCAAAACCAGATGAGTAAAGGGGCTCTCCCACTGGACACAGCATGAAAGGTAGGCAGTGAGTGAGGATTCCCCATCTCTAAGGGGGCGAAACTGCATGAATCAAAGCCCAAGCTGCTCACCCCTCCCCACACCCCCTACCGTGCCACTTAGAGGGAGGCCAGGCCGATTTCTCAATTGTTGGAGGTTGGCTGAAAGCAACACAGAATTATCCCTGAGGGTATTACCAGGTCTTGACAGTGAGACTTGAGGCTGAAGAGCATGGAGCTTGGGCAGCAGTGTGGCTAACAAGGCAGCAGGGGCTGGGAAGATAGCCTCAGGACAAAACACACAGTGCAGCTGAAAATCAAAGCAGCAAAAGCCAAGGGAGATAGCCTCAGGACAAAATGCTTTAAAGGGGGCATTTTCATCACAGATCAACTTGCCCTTACTCAGGCTTCTGAAAGGGAAGGGAAGGTAGTACCAAGGCAAAGCCCTGCAAGACAGAAGCTAAGAAAGCAATGGCCACCAACATGCAGGAGTCCCAATCCTCTAGCAGCAAAAGGAATAAGCAACAGCAAAAAAAAAGCTCTTGACCCTGGAGAATGTCTATGGAGAAAAAGAGCAAAATACAGAAGGAATAATAAAGAGTAACAAACAAACAAAACAAAACTTTCCCCCAAAATGGAAATTGGTCACAAGTTCTGGAGGAACTCAAAAAGGAGTTCAAGAACCAAGAAAGACAAAAGAAAAATGGGAAAAATAAATGAAAATATTACAAAAAGAAAATAACAGCTTAAAAGACAAAATTGCCCATATGGAAAAAGAGGCACAGGAATCAAATGAAATAATAAGCAAATTGGAGACCAGAATTGACCTACTGGAATCCATGAAAAGCAGGATAGACCAAGCCAAAAAGGAAAATCAAAAGATCATAGCTGAAAATCAGTCTCTAAATTCTAGAATTGGACAAGTAGAAGCTAATGATCTCATGAGACAACAAGAATTAAAGCAAAATCAAAAGAATGAAAAAATAAAGATCTCCAAAGGGAGGGAATCAATGAAGTATCATTGTTGGAGTGTTCTCTAGACAGAGATAGAGAGAAAGAAGGAACAGATGAGAAGGTCATGACATATCACAAACCTTGCAAGGAGATAAGAGAGAATATGTTCATCTTTTGGCCTTGTCCCAGCTGAGGAGGAGGAGGAAGAGGAGAAGGAACTGGTCATCCAAGAAGGAAAGACTGAACCTGTCAGAGGAAGGCAAGCTTTCTTCTCTAGGACTTGCAGAACCGCAGGAGAGAAAAATCTGCACATATTCCTTGGGGATGGGGGTGTGTAGGGAGGGAACATAAAGGTTTCAGAAGAAGAAAGATTCAGCTAACTGAACTCAGCAACCCAGTGTTGGATAAGCTTGTGACCATGACTTTGAGAAGAACTTCTAATCTAGGGAAGTCTTTAAGTCCAACACCTTCATCATGACAAACACTCTAAGATCAGTGTAGATAATGGCCTCAGTAGAAGAGGTCAGACCATTAAAGCCCTAAAAATGACGAGATGGGGTGCTTTTCACAGATGTGACTTGGAGAAGAAGGCTTAGCCAAATGAGAGACAGAGTCCATCACATGATAGACGTGGATGATTTAGATGAAATACAATTGAAATTATTTATACACAAATTCAGCATGCTAAAGTAAGCAGGGAGAAGTGTAGGGAAAGAAATCTTTGCCATCAAATAGCTTTGAAAATAGTGTAACATCCAAGACACAGAGCTTATTAATATAAACTTTGACCACGAGCCATTTTTTAGTGGCCAAATGTATAGAGGACACGAACCAACAGTTTTCAGAAGAGGATTGACAAAATATTAGTAACTGCATAAAAGATTACTTGGAATCACTAATTTTAGGAGAAACGTATGTCAAGATAACTCTGAGACTCCAAACCACACCCAGAAAATTGTAAAAGGTGTCACAAAATAGAAATAGTGTGTATTTAGGAGAAAGTGAAAAGACGGGCTCTCGGCTATATTATCTATGGAGCCATGAATTTGTCCAGCTATTCTGGAAAGCAATGTGCAATTATGTGAAAAAAAGTGATTCAAATGCCTCAACCCTTTAACTCAGATCCAATTGCTCACCATATGTGAGCCAGCAAGGTAAAAGGCAGAAAGAAAGGTCCTGTCCACATCACATATTGACAGTAGCATCTTTTGTAGATGCAAAGTGCTGGAAACAAAGCTGGTGCTCTTCTCATCTATTAAGGAGTGGCTTAACAAACTGTGGGAAGCATAAGGAAAACATCATGTCCAATGACTACATCGTTCAGCCAATACAGATAACAAAACCAAACAAGCCAAAACTTGGCTCTCGGCAATTGAAATGACCCAGTGTGGCCCTTGCGAAGAGGTGAGAAATTGCACCCTTTTCTCCCTTTCCCCTTTTTATGAAGGACTGGGTAATAGGTATGGAATGTCACATCTTCAGGCACAAACAAATGTCAACCTTGTTGACACGTTGGTTAGTTTTTCTGAGCTTCTTTTGTCCTCTTTCTGTTCAAATCTCTGGTCCTGTGGATGTCTTGCTGGCTTGGGAATGCGGGGAGGGTAGTTTCAGCAATGAAGTTGATTTAGCAATAACAGCTAACAATGAAAATAAGATTAAAAGCAACAAAAATGCAATGTGGCTTGTCTACACAACAACACAGCATGAGAGCATGAGTTTGCATTTGTTGGAATGCGAGCAGAGCGGATTGAAAAATATGTTAGCTATTGAAGGGACCGACTCCTCTGGGACACATTTCCAGCTGCCACTGGGTTCTGGAGGCGATTGCAATGAAACTCGACAAAGCATCAGTGTCAACACATGCCCTCTTTTTATTCAGCTCCCAGTGGTGAGAGTGTGAGCATATGTCCATTGGAGTGTCTACATGCTGGCGATTTAATTAGGCTGATCCCAAGCAATTCGCCTTGTGATGTGAAGATGTTTCGTTGATGGTCTCTCTGGTCCTCACCATGTCATGGGGCCATGCAGGGGCAGCTTGGTTTAATAAAGGCAGGAAGCCCTGAACAAAGTTCTAGATCTCCTCAGTGTGATTTCCGGGAGCCCCTTGTCTTCTCTTTGGCTCAGTTTCCTCATATGTAAACTGAAAGGGTGGGATAGGGAGGTTCCTTCTAGTTCTGCCATTGTTTGATTCTGAGACAGTGATTTAGCTCACTAAGACGGGGAGAGCTCCTGCTGGCCTGATTTCAGGACCTGCTTCCTCTCAGAGTGCTCAGCTAAACATGTATGGGGCGGACAGCACAGGTTTAGTCAAGAAATTTTAAAATAAAGCTTTTGCCACCCTTGATTTTGATGTGTTTGACAAATCAGACTTTTGGCTCTCATAATCACAGAGCAGGACTTGGACAATTGTTTGAGAGGAAAGCAAGCTCAACGAACAGAAGAATGGCTTAAATGGAAACCCACATGGCGGCTGAGTTCATTTCTGTTTGCCAACATGGCTTCTGTGTTTTGGTGACAGTGTCTGCAGAGATGAGTTTCTGAGTAACATTTTCCTCTGACTGTTCTAAAGTGTCGATTTTCTTTGGCTTCCTTTCTTCCCTGGCTTTTCCAATCTGGGTATAGATATAGATATAGATGTAGATGTAGATGTAGATGTAGATGTAGATGTAGATGTAGATGTAGATATAGATATAGATATAGATGTAGATGTAGATGTAGATGTAGATGTAGATGTAGATGTAGATGTAGATGTAGATGTAGATATAGACAGGTATCTTGTTTAATTTCCTCCAAGTGCCAAGGTTTGCAAAGTTTTCTCTGTCTATCTATCTGCCTGCCTGCCTGTCTCTTTGTCTCTATTTCTGTCTGTCTTCCTATATATTGATATCTTCCTATTTTGAACTCACAGCACATCATTGAGGTAAATGCTCTTATTTCCCCCATTTTCCAGATGAGGAGAATGAGGCTGAAGGAATGAAAGGACTTCTATCTACAGCTCCTAGGAGGATGTGTCAGTGAGGATTTCAAATTCAAGCTTTCTCGACTCCAAGGGTAGTGTTTTGTCCCCTGCCTGCCCAGGAGTACACAATGGAGAGGGAATACCTCCTGGCCCTGTGTTTAGCATTGTGTTAAGGAACATTTTTATCAAAGATTTGAGTCAAGGCCGAGGGGAGCCATCCTCACAAAGGATGCCGGTAGAGTAAAGGAGCATTCAGCAAGAGCTTGAGGAAGAAAGGGTGCTTCGAGCTGGGTGGTTCCCCCCTGCTGAGAGGGACAGATACTCATCAGTCAGACGATAGCACAAAAGAAGGCTGCTGCCTACCTGGAAGACACCCAGATAGGGATGGAGAACTGACCAGGCAATATCAAAACTTATGGCTACCATTCCTGGTAGTCTGGTGATTTCTATGGCAACGCATGATTCTTCCAGTAAAGATACGTGAAGCATTTCTCAGGGCCATGCCCCGATGCCCATCGGCATTGGAAGTCGAAGGCCTTAGAAGCCCAGGCGGTGTTTTCCTCACTGCTCCAATGGGAAAGAAGGATCTGGGAATTAAACAGATGGTTAAGAACATGGTACCTGAGCACGAATCTGTAGTTTGGGATAATGGTTCAAAATGTAGGAATGATGGGCTCCTGATGAGGGCAGATAAGACCCCCAAATTCAACAGGATTCTCCTGATCTAATCTAAGGTTTTGAATTGAAAAGGGAGAGAGAGGACTTTCCTAAGCGTATCTCCAAGCCAGATACCGTAGGAGGAGTTATGAAAAAGAGAATTAGCAGCCAAGAACCTCCAGAAATTCAAAGGAGACAAAATTCAAGGAGGAAGCCAGTAATGTAAGCCATGGCCTCATGCTAAAACACAGACACAGGCAAAGACACACGAGGAACAAACAAGGACAATTTGGGTTTCAAACCTAATGAGGGAACTTTGAATTCTAGGTCAGACAGATTTGGTGGGAGGAGACAGTCCTGAATGATGGCTCTACATAACTGCTTATATTTTCTCTGTGTATGTGCGTGCGTGCGTGCGTGCGTGCGTGTGTGTGTGTGTGTGTGTGTGTGTGTATCAGAATTGTGATTTCCCAGCTTCAGGAAGCTCCTTTTTTTCTTTTTTTTTTTTAAACCCTTAACTTCTGTGTGTTGGCTCCTAGGTGGAAGAGTGGTAAGGGTGGGCAATGGGGGTCAAATGACTTGCCCAGGGTCACACATCTGCGAAGTGTCTGAGGCCGAATTTGAACCCAGAACCTCCCATCTCTAGGCCTGACTCTCAATCCGCTGAGCTACCCAGCTGCCCCCCAGGAAGCTCCTTTAATTGCAAACAGGGAAGTTTCCTCTGCATTCTTATCTTGGACAGTCCTTTCCTCCTGCCTCAGTTTCCCATCTATCCCTAAGTCACTAACCGCATCCTACTTCTTACTCTTCCTGGCCTGATATTCGGTGTCTCTATGGGAACTCCAAGTTCTGCTCTTGGTGGATGGACTCTATTCCTCTATGATGCTGAGTGGCCCCATTCATCGCCCATTTCCCCAGGTCACCTCTTTAACTCTTAGACCGATGGTCTTTGCCTCCCTTTCCAGGGGGATCCGTTTATTCTCACTGGCAAGGAACCCCGACAATATCCTGAGTCTCTAGAGCCTGGTTCAATTGCTTGCCATCCACTCTGACTCCAGTTTCGATCTCCTTTGTAAATGGGGCGCCCCCTGCCTTCACAAGGTGCCTTCACAAGGCTGCCCGCTGCTTTGTGTGCTGTATAAATAATGGGGGGGCTGGCCGGCCCCTTTAAGCCCCTTCCGAACCCCAAAGCCCACCTGGATCTCCAGTCAGCCCGTTTGTTCTGCTCCAGTTTGGCGATCCCTTAATTGGAACATTCATGCTTCCTGTGGAATTGTGGCCAATGAATTGTTAGCCCAAGGACTAATATTGGGGTTCCTGATCTCTCTTTCCCAGCCAGCCCGCACGCTTCCACTGTCCGGAGGGACGCCAGTCTGCCAGCAGAGACGTGCGAGACCTGAGCAGGCGCTGGGCAGACTGGCGAATGTGGAGCCTGAGCCCCTGTGGAAGGCACTGCGATGCCGGCCGGGCCGCTGGGGCGTCTCTCGGGTGCCATTCAGTGAGCATTTATCCCGCCTCCCTGTGTCCGAGAAGCCGGGGCTCGAGGCCAAAAAGGGGAAACTCTTGGGGCCTCGTCTCTGCCAAGAGTCGCCCCACTCGCCCTCTGAAGCCCCTTTCAGGTACGGCAGTCTGTGATGGGAGGACTAGAAGGACATTTAATGGCTCGAACCCTCCATTTCATTAAATAAGGACTCCGACGTGGACCTTCACTCAATGAACAAGCGCCGCTTTGTGCTCTGTGGTAGGTTCTGGGGAAACAGAAGCAAATCCACGTCAACATTTCTGCTGAGCAGCGAGGCGCCACGTAGAGAGAGGGTTGGGCCTGGAGTCAGGAAGGCAGGCAGGAAGGAAGAGCCCTTTTCCCGAGTGGAGCTCAAATCCGGCCTCAGATACGTTCTAGCTTTGTGGCCCTGGTCAAGTCACTTGATCCTGGTGCCTCAGTTTCCTCATCTGTGAAATGAGCTGGAGAAGCACATGGCCAACCCCTCTAATGTCTGTGCCTCGGGAACCCCAAACAGAGTCATGAAGAGCCGGACATGACTGAAATAATGCAACAGCTGAGCCGGAGGCTGTAAAGGCTGTCGTGCGTTTGGCATTCTCGGCCTTAAAAACAAATGCGGACGTTTTCCCTCAAGTTTTCACATTTGGGGTCTCTCTCAGGGAGGATCCCTTCCTTCTCCCCAACGCTGAGGAATCAGGTTGGGAAAAAAGTCCTTTTCCAAGGAAGCAGCGCTGTGGGGACAGGAAGTTCACTCTGGGGATGGGGACTTGCTCAGATCCTCCGGGCCGCCCAGTGAGAGGTGCAGGGTGGGGCGGCCTGGGACGAATGGCAGCTGGTGCCCGTACTAGGTTGGAAGGTCTGCAAAGACTTTTCCATGCCTTTCCTAAAGGGTCTTCTGGCAGCTCTGGGACTTCGGTGGGGACCAGCCCCATTTTATAGAGGAGGAAAGTGAAGCTCATATATCAAGCCATTCGTCCCTGGAGACACACACGGTGCTAAGGGTGGGATTTGAATCCAGGTCTCTTGCCTCTTGGCCTAGCTTTCTTTGCATCGCACCACACTTCCTATACAAGACCAGAAAGGTGTGGGTGCTCCTCTTTCTTCTGTCCACTTCTGCCTGGAGGGCAGCCCTCCCTTTTGGGTTTTCAGCAGCGATAAGAGGTCTGGACAGCCAGGGGGGGTTCTGCAGAGTCCTGGCCCTTGCTGGCTGCATCTGCCCGCAGGGAGATGCCGCTCCTCTTTCCAGATGGCCCTCAGAAGCGTCGCTGGGTGGGTTCTCTTGCTTTGGGGCTGCCCGCTAAAGCGGGGATCCTTTTCTGGTCTCTGAAGGCCGCCTTGCTAACGTCCCAGGGTTCCCGTGGCCGCCCTCCTCTGGCTGTGGCGCGGCGGGCGAGAGATTCCCGGGACGGCCGGGGCCGATTCCACAAGTCAGGAGTGCCTCCGCCGTGTCACCTGCCGGGCAGGGGGAGAGCTCCGGGGCGAGCCAGGAGGCTGCTTTTGTCCTGTTGTTTTCTCCCACCTTAGCTGGGCCGCTGGGGTGCCCGGCACGCAGATTCCTGCCCTTCCAGGGCTCTCTTTTATGGGCTTGGCGCGAGCGTAATCGAACTCTTTTCAAACTCTTCCCGAGCCAGCTTGGTCTCAGCAGAGCAGAGTTAGCTGGGAAGGCAAACCCCAAGCGGGACAGAAGGGCGACCCCCCAGCTTCCAGGAGGGCCCCCCAAACCGCCGTCATCCGGCCGGCGGAATTCTCGGCCCACTCAGCTTACTTGGGCCTGAGACCCCCCGCCCTGCTCGTCAGCCCCGTCTGGCTCCGAGGGATGCTCGTCCCTCCCCCATTCTAAGAGGAAGCAGAGCGAAGTTAAACATGGAGCACTGCCGACTTCTGAGCGAAGGAACTCAGGAAGTAACAGCTAGACGGGCCTGAGAGGCAGGACATGGAGTCCCCTCGTCCTCCTCCTCCTATCGACGAGGAAACGAAGAGCAGACAAGGGAAGCGACGGCTCTAAAACACACAGCTAAGAGGGGGGCAAAGATGAGACTCCAATCCAGGAGGCCCTGTGGAGAGAGAGAGAGCCCTGCCCAGGAGGCAGGAAGGCCCGAGTGCGAATCCAGCTTTGGGCACTTCCTGCTCGTGTGAGCCCAGGCAAGTCACTTAATGTGTCACCTCCATTTCTTCAACCATAAAAGGGGGATGACCTCGCCCGCCTCCCAGGTGCTCCATGCCGCAGGGCTGCCGGAGTGCTCGGGCCATTCACCTTCATTCAAATACTGTCCTTTCGGTTGTGAGCTCCGGCTAAGCGCCATCCGTATCATCAACACGTCTTCTCCCGTGATGGTCCGTATATTCTGGGTCATTCGGTGTTGGTGCAGCTCCTGCTGTGTCGCTGTCCTTGTCACGTGGGCCGCGGTGCCACGAAGGCCAGAGAAGAGGCCCAGCTCTGCAGCAGGAGAGGCCAGCAAGCCCCCGAGTTCAGAGCAGGTGGCTGTGGGACAACTGGGGGGGAAGCGGCAGAGAGAGGGGCCCCAGAATGAAGGGGGGCAGCCCGGGGCCCGAGGCTTCCCTGCGGCGGCCCCCCTTCTTCGGGCCACCTCCCTGGGCATGCAGCGTCCTTCTCGTCCTCGTTGCCTTTCTCCTTCTTGGAGGCATCACGTCGCAGACAGCGCCGCCATCACGTTATTAATTAGGAAGGCTCCGTCCCCAAATGAGCCCTTGTCTCCTGCGTCTGCATGAAAGATGAGCACATTAAGAGGAAACGTGGCCCGAGAGCAGCCCCACTGTTGGTTTCCAAAGGGCCGCGGAAGCCAAGGACTAGAGACCGAGGCCAGGGAACTGTGGCAAGGAAGGACAGCCAGACTCGGAGAAGACTCCCTTCTGAGGACTTGCAGAGAGAGAGAGAGACAGAGAGACAGAGAGAGACAGAGACAGAGAGAGACAAAGAGAGAGACAGAGACAGAGAGAGAGACAGAGAGACAGAGAGAGACAGAGAGATAGAGAAAGAGAGAGACAGAGACAGAGAGAGACAGAGAGATAGAGATAGAAAGAGAGACAGAGACAGAGAGAGAGACAGAGACAGAGAGAGATGGAGAGAGACATGAGAAATACCGGGCATGATATGTTCATGAGACGGGCTGCCTCCTGCTCTGGGCATAGCTGCTGCTGCTGCCTGAGTAGAGCTGGCAGGGCTGGCAGGCTGGGAAGGAGAGCAGACGTTGCCCAGTGCTTTCCCCAAGGATTCGCCCTCTGCATCGAGGATGACTCCACGTCTGGCTCCGGGTCTTGTAAAGAGGGGAGGAGAGAGGAGAAAGACAGAGAAGGGCGGCTGCTTCCACGCTACCTACCGGAAAACTAGGAAGTGAGCCATGCCTGGGTGGGCCCTTATCTCAGGCCTGTGACTGAGGGGATCCTTTCTGAGGCGCAGCTCTCTGGGGCTGTCAGTGCCGAAAAGGGAGGCCCTTGAAGGTGGCGCCCTTCGTAGCGAGCTCTTCCTGCACAGGGATGGGGCGGCTCCTCGCCGTACGCCCCCATCCCGTTCCACTCTCATCGGAGCAGCCCAGAAGAGATGGCACCGAGCGGTGGGCAGCCTGTGAGGACAATGTATTCAGCCCTTCCTGATAGGCTGGAGACGCCCCCAGAGAAGGGCGACCAGCACAGCCAGGGGCTTAGAGAGAGCTTCTGTCAGCTGAGAAAAGGGGAGCCGCATCGGGAAGGTTTACCCTGACAAAGGTCGGACCATTTTCTTGCAGTATTGGAAAGAGTGTCCGGGAAGGATTACCGTCTCCACCTATGACGTCCCTCTCTGGATGGTGACACCCAGCCCGAAGGGGCCGGGGCGCTTGGCTCTCCTCCCAGCGCAGTCATGGCTACTTTCCTGCAGTCCAGTATTAAACCCCAGAGTTTAATAAGCCCTGCCCCCACCCAAGGGCCTTAGTGGACAGTTCTTAGAGGCGGGAGGCACCCCCTTGCCCTGGCAATGCTCCCATTCCAAGGTCTCTCACCAAACTGGGACCTCAAAGAGCACTTCCCGATAAGCCTTCCTCTCTGTAAGGCTCCGTGCTAGAGCCGAGGCCTTCAAGACACAAGAAACCGCTTTTCAGTCTGAGAAATAAATCAGGGGCTTCCTTTTCAGGCAAAGGACACTTCCTGAGAGCCCCAAGGACTAATCCCTCCACGGCTCTCAGAAGCCCACATATGGGGGAGCAGGAGGCCTGGCCCTGCCCGTTCCCTTAAGAAGGAATCTGGGGAAGCTTTGATGCTCTTGCTACCTGGGCTGGGGTGGGGGCTGGTTTCCATAGAAACAGGTTCCGTGGCTGGACAAAGAGACTCAGGAAAATTTTCTGATACTGATGATTTCTAGGCCCCTTTTCCCCTTCTCCTCCTTTGGATGCCTGTTTCCATGGCAACCAAAGGCCCCTCTCCATCCCTGTCTCCAAGGCTGTGGGAGGCAGCCCATGTGTCCAGAGCTCTCAGGACGCATGGAGCCTCCGTGATGGCACCCTGTGTAGACAAGACGAGGTTGAGATGCCTTTGCAGCCGGGCAGGGCCAGTGGTCAGCTCATTGACCCCAGAGCTCTTTCTGTCCTTGACTGTGATCACCAAAGCCTTTGAAGACATTGCAATAAGGCTAAAGAAGGAGGCAGTCTTTGGAAAGATCCATCATCCCCTCGTGCTGTGATGGCGAACCTTTTAGAGACGGGCTCCCAGATGGAGACCCTCGTGCCGCATGTGAGGCCCCCACCTTACGCCAGACAGGGGAAGGAGGATGGTCTCCCAATGGGCTGCTGGGCAGCGGGGTGGGTGATGGGAGAAATGGCCTCAGGTGGGCTTGGAGAGGGGGAGAGGAGCAGCCCCCTCCGGTACGGTCCGGCACACGTGCCCTAGTTTGCCAGCATGGTCCTAGTGAGTGAGTGAGCCAGCCCTGATGCCCCAATCCTGGCTTAAGGAACATGGCCTTTGTCTGGGGCTTCCTGAGTTCTGCAAACCTTCCACTTCCTGCTCCTTACCAGCCCTTTGAGCCATGCTTGATTTCCCTCCCGCCATTTTTATACACTTGTGCTCTGTGTCCTGCGCCTATTTCTTCAGATGGCAGCTGGGTATCCCGTACAAAGATCTGGTGTTCCTGAGGGGCTCAGTCACAGCAGAAGCCCGGCCAGTTCTGGGTCTTGGCAGAATGTGAGGCTTCCCAGGAGGCAGCACTTGCGGGGCCTCGAGGCACTCTATGGAAATTCAACTTTTCACAAATGACTCCTCTGGACTCATAGAGTGTTTCCGGTCATTCCTGGTGAAGACAAAAATCTTCCTGGGAGTGGTGACACATTGAGCTGTAATCAGGAAGGAACGAATGACTCTTCCAGGACTTCCTCCCAAATTATTCAGCTCGAGAGCCACCACATGCAGGCTGGAGGATGCAGAGATAGTTGTGGTGCATGCATGGGGGGGACAGATGGGAGGAATGGGGGACCTAAACAATCAGAGGACAGCCTGAGATCCCCCAAGTGCTCTGAAGCATTAAAGAGGCACTCGGAAAAGGTTCTAAGAAAGGTCAAGAATGGTGCAATCTGGCCAGGCTTACTTTGTCTCTCTGTGCCTCAGTTTCCCTGACTGTAAAACGTGGCAATTGGATTAGATGAAAACAGTGGACATCCTGATCAGAATAAGGCAGTGTGGGCTAATGGAAAGAACCCCAGGCTTCGAGGGGGACTACCTGGGGCTGAATTCCAGCTTTACTACTAACTTTTCATATGACCATGGGCGAGTGACTTCTTTTCTCCAGGCCTCAGTTTCTTCTTCTAGAAAGTGGTGGATTTATACTAGATGATCCTGAGGTACCTTCTAGCTCTGTGATTCTGTGAGATGACGGAGATGACCTGACCGGATCTGTCGAGCAAAGGCCTGAAGCTGAATCAGTCTCTTTGGCACCTTCTCAGTGGGATTTCAAGAAAATATTCCTGGAAGCCTCAGTTTGCCCTTGTGAAGAATGGGGGTCATGATACCTGCACTTTTCAGCTCCTAAGATTGTTGTGAAGGATGTGCCTGAAAACACGAATGAGCAATACAAATACAAGTGGTAAGAATTACAATCTTTAAACTGTTTGAGGCTGAGAAGGCCAAAGAATTCATCCCTGTGAGACCAATCAAGATTGTTCCACCACTTGGCAAAAAATTGGAAAATGAGAGAATGTGCCTCCATTGGGGAATGGCTGAACATGTGGTATCTGTTGGTAATGGAATACTATTGTGCTGAAAGGAATAATGAACTGGAGGAATTCCATGTGAACTGAAAAGACCTCCAGGAAGTGATGCAGAATGAAAGGAGCAGAACCAGAACATCGTACAAAGAGATAGATACATTGTAGCATGATTGAATGTAACTGACTTTGCTACTGGCAGCAATGCAGTGACCCAGAGCAAGGCTCAGGGATTTAGGAGGAAGAACACCAGCCACATTCAGAGGAAGAACTGTGGGAGCAGAAACACAGAAGAAAAACAACTGCTTGATCACGTGGGCTGTTGGGGATATGATTGGGGATGTAGATGCCAAACTCTAGTCCAACTATCAATAATATGGAATTAGGTCTTGATTAATGATACATGTAAAACCCAGTGAAATTATGCGTCTGCTAAGGGGAATGGGGGGGGGTTGGGGAGGGAAAGAACATGAAATATGTAACTATGGGAAAATATTTAAAATAAAATTTAAAAAATAATAAAAATAAAAAAGATTGTTTCACCACTCCTGTTTCCCAAAATTCTTTAATGAGACTGTCCAAGACTGTCCAAATATTTATATTTCAGGGGTGTTGGGCAGAGTAATGTTTAATGTCATACTTGGAATCACAAAGACCTGAGTTTTAATTCTGCCTCAGATTCTTCTTGTGTGCCTCAATTGTCTCATCTGCAAAATGGGGCAAATCTCCTACTTGTCAGCCTCACAGGGTTGTTGGGAGGATCAGCTGAGATGATGCAAAATATTTTGCAAACCTTCCAGCCCTCTAGAAATGCTAAACTGTTGTTGTATTCTGCGTCATTCTGTATGCGTTCCTTCTCCCAAACCACTTGAAACTGGGCGCCTGCTATTTACCTGATGACTTTGACAGGGCATAAGAGTCCATAGCCATACCCAGAGGCAGAAAAGAGGTACTATTTTTTTCCCATTTACTGATGGAGAAACTGAGTTTCAGTGACTTGAAGTGGGAGGTGGAGACAGGAATTCAAGCCCGTGGCTTTGGTATCCATGTCCAGTACGCTTCCCACTACACTGGGCTTCTTCCAGCTTCTTTCATCTAGGCCACCCAAGCTACTCATTTGACCAGTGTGGAAGTTTTTGGGGGTTGCAGCCTGACTGGCATTTTTCCACCCCCCCCTTCATTTCAGGGCTCCTCTGCTTTGCCAGCAGCTCTTGGGAGCTCAGGCTGTCCTCTGCCTGTCTGGGTTCTCTCCTCCCTCTCACCATCTCCCCTTCTATTCTAGGGCTACTCTTGCCTCTCAATAGAGGGTACCAGTATGGAGCCCCTGTGCCTAGCAGTGGGGACAGAGTGACAAAGATGAAACTCTTCTTGCCATTTCTTTCCCTGGTGAGATGGGGGAGAGATAGGCAGAGATAAGTGAAGGTGAGGAGGGGAGCCCTGGGGCAAAAGGCGACCAAGAAGCCCTTCATCATCTCCAAGGAGAACCATGGGGCAAACTGTTGAGTTTTCATCTTTTTGTGGCCCAGACCCTCCGGCAGTCTGGCAAAGCCTTCGGATCGCAACCTCTCTGCCTGTTCTGAGCGAGCGGGGCACAGTGGTCCAGGAGGAAGAACGCTGCATTTGAAGTTCAAAGTCCATCTCGTTTACTCAATATTAGTGTGACTTCGGTAAATCGCTTCCTCTTCCTGGGCCTCAGTTTCTCCCCCCGTCACATTTCCAGCTCTAAAGCCATGATCCAGTGACTGTCAGTCTCTGGCAACTGGTGGCAAACAGGACGATGAAGCATAGACTTTCTTGATCTGCTAATGTGGCTCGACTCCTTGTGACTCTTCATCAACTCCATGATCAACGCCTTTGTGGTTAATGAAGAAAAGCCACCTCCAACTTTTCACCAGTCCTGAGAGTGTCCAGAGAGCCTCACGGGGACAGTTAAATCGGAGGCCCACAAATTAAAGACAATCATGTTGTAAATGAGGCTTGTCATGCCATAGGTGGTTGTTAATAATATTAATATTAAATAACTTTTGTATAGCACTTATGTGCCAGGCACCTTGCTAAGTGCCTTACAGTTATCTCATTTGATATAGCAACCCTGGGAGATTTGTGCTATTATTATCCTTATTTTATAGATGAGGAAATGGAGGCAGACAGGTTAAATGACTGGCCCAGGGTCACATTGCTAATAAGTAGCTGACACCAGATTTGAACTCAGGTCAGTCCTGCCTCCAGCACTGGGCATCATTCAATGCCCCACTAGCGGAAAGTGGAAGGGATCATGGCGACTACTCGTTGGCTTTATAGCTAAGGAAACGGAGAGCCGGAGGGTGGGATGGGAGTTAGGCTGGGCCACAGAGAATCAGTGACAGCAGCAGGCCTAGAACCTGGATCTTCAGAATTCCCATGAGGCCCCTTGCTCTCGATTCACATTCCGGAGGAACCTCACTTTCTTCGGTCAGTGAGAAGAGACTTGAGGCAGTGGCTGTGTCTGCCCAAGGCCAGCACCCGGGACTTGGCTTTTCCTCCCCTTCGGGCTGATTTGTGTGGGATGAGAGGAAACATCCCGGGCAAGGGATGCCATCAGGTGATCGTCTGCTTCCAGGACTTGGACCCACACTCGTCCCCCACCAAACGCCACCAGCTGAGAAGCTTTGTTCCTCTTCTACGACGTCCCGTTTCTGAGAGGAAATTCCTGGCTGAAACGTTAGCCAGGATGGCGTCAGCCAGGACGCTAGAGACACCCTCCATCAGGCATCTGTTCACGCCTGGCTGAGTGTGGAAGCCCAGCACCAGCCTGTCCACTCCAGGAAGGCACGACAAGGCAAGGCAACGGGCAGGCACTAAACCTTTTGTGTGGGCCACGCGCTGTGCCAGGGTTGGAGAGACAGACCAGTGCCTGCCTTCCTGAGGTTTCCCTTCTCCTGGGGAAGGATGCGAGAAAAGGAATGAAGCTTTCCGCACAGTGAAGGCCCACGGAGGAGCTCGGCCCTGGGCAAAGTGGGACGCACAGGGAGGAGAGATGCGCCATTCTGAGAGGCTGCTGCGGGGGAAGATGTCTGTTCTGGGGAGAAGAGGCTCCAGGTGTGGAGAAAGGACCCAGGCCGAGCCTAGCTATGGCAGGGGGCTGAAGCACAACTGGAAGGGCACGAGCCAAGCAAGGAATGAGTTTGGCTCCTTCTGCCCCCGCCGTGCCTAGCCCACGAGCCCATCCATAGAAGGGGGGGCTCTTGTTGGTGCACCCACTTCAGTGTTGCAGAGAACTTTCTTGACAACAACCATCCGAGGTGGGCCAATATTTTTATTTCTATTTTCCAGCAGAGGAAACTAAGGAACAAAGTGCTGTCCAGAGGATTTAGAGCTGGAAGGGAGCTCAGCCATTTCTCAAAATCCACATCTCTCGCTCTTTTTGATAGAGAGGGAAATGGAGAACCAGAGGTGTGAAGTGACTTGGCCAGAGTCTCACGGGGGGGGGGGGGGGGAGGACTCAAAGCTGGTATTTGGACTCAGTTCTTCAGACTCCAAATCTGACCTTGATGGCTCTTCTTCACTTACTATGTTGCTAAGCAAAGGTCCGAAAGTCAGTCTACAAACTCCTGAGATGAATGGACCAAAAGCCCATTCATTTTTCCCTTGACACTGAGATCAATAGTGGACATATTCATCAAGTAACTTAGCAAAAGCGGTAAGTTTGCCTTGCAAGTGCTTTTCGGCATTCAGATTTGTTTCAGCCTGCACAGCTTGTATCGATCCTTCCCACATTTCCCAGAACAATGCTTTGCTTTTCCAGATGGCCTTATTCCCACCCAATTCCCCAATTCCCATCCCATGAGTTTAAAAGTACATTTGTTCATGAAACGTTTAGCATTCTCTCTCTTTCTCTCTGTCTCTCCCTCCCCCCTCTCTCTCTCTTCCTCTTTTCCTTCTCCTTTTCTCCCTCTCTCTTATCCCTTTTCTCNGCCGCCTCGAGGGCCAGCTTGGGTCTTTGCATGCCCCCACAGACTCTGTGGCTGTGAGTTCTTCGTCCAAGAGTCCCGTGAGAATGGCGGCGCCGCTCCCCGCGGGCCTCCCTCTTTTCTTTCCAGGGTCCGACAGCCTCTCTCCTCTCCTCGGCTCTCCATCCTTTGGCCCTCCTCAGCCTGTCCCCCAGCTGGCAGCGAGCCTTGGCGCCAAGCTGAGAGCCCCACTGAGAAGCCAGGGGAAGCTCCCATTTCAGATGGCTCCAGGATGAGTTCCTTTTCCCAACCCTGGGACGGAGGCCGTGGGGTTTCGAAATGTTGTTTAAAGCATTCCAAAATGACATTCGTGACCCAAGTACCACCGCGGGCACTCCTGCCAGTCCTGAGAGCGTTTGAACCCTCCAAGCCCCCGCCCCACCCGAAGCCGAGGGGATTCTCGAGGAAGAAGAGCGTCTCTGAAGAGGTTCCGGCCTTTCCTGCGCCCCTGGGGCCTCGGCGGAGAAACGCCCCCTTCAAACCTGCTTTTGCCATTTCCCTTAAACCTTGCTTTATGCGCAGGATCTCTTTCATTCATTCCATTTCCTGGGGGCCAGGCCGGCACCAGAGCATCAGTGCTTGGAGAGGTGATCCTCCGTTAGGCTTGGGCCATCCTCGTCTCCTGGGCCCCGGCGATGTGCCCGGCCCTCCACGGGAGCCATTTCTGGGACTCTGGACGTTCTTCCCGCTCCTCGTGTCTCTGCCAAAGATGGGCTGAGGCTTTTCTCCCTCGGCTACGTGGTTTATCTTCTTTATCTAGCTCGTAGCGGTGCTCCTGCCGCTGGCAATAATGCCAGCTGCCCAGCTCGATCGGTTTGGTCCTCACCTGCGGGTGCTCTTGATGCTCTTCTCGTTTTACAGAGGAAGAAGTGGAGGCTGAGCAAGAGCCGGGCCTCGCCAGGGGCCACACGGCCAGGAGGCGTCTGGACTAGGCCTTTGATTCAGGCCTTCCACGTTCCAATGAATTTAACGGGCTCTGAAGAACCGAAACCCAACCTCACCTGCCATTAAATCCACTAAAGCTTATTCCTCACGGCTATCATGAATAACGATCTAGGGAGAAGCCACTCTGCCCACGACACACGTAACCACATGGGGGCCTGTTTGGACACCCCCTGCTCCCCCCGGGCACACACACACGCGCTCACACACACACGTAAGAAGCCCGGGGAGGTAATGTGGACCGAGAGCTGACTTGGAAGCCAGCAAGACTCGAGTCTATGTTTTACCCCTGACGCCTACTGGCTGGGGGGTCCTTGTTGTCTTTACTGCTAGAGGAAATGTCCTCCCTGGGCTCCCCACGCCACTGGGGTCTCTTCCCCTTCTTCTCCCTCGTCCTATTCCTAAGGGAAGCCTAAACAGCCAGTTCTCTCCCTTAGGGAATCCCTTCAGAGAAATGCTGCCTTGCTTAACTCTGTGCTTGCCTCGACGCATTAGCAGAAGGGGATTCGAGTCCTGCCTTAGCCCCATGGGAAGCTCTTCTCTTTAGCTCTCGGTTTCTCCAACCATTAAACAAGGGGCCTGGATTAAGCCACCTTTGCTGTTCCTTCTAGCTGGATGTCCCTCTTTCTGGAGGGCCAGAAGGACGATGCTGCCATCTGCACGCGGCCCAGCGATGCCTCTCTTTGGGCCCTCGGACTCTGAAAATGGGGTTCCAGACGGATCGCTCCCCGAACCGGAGTGCTGTTGCAGAGGATGAAATGAATGAACCTTTGAGACCTTACAAGGGGGATTGCACGGCGTTCACTTCTCAAGGACTTTCGGCAACCAGAATTAGGTTCTCTAAGAACCCAGTTAATGTGGCTCGTATTTATTTTCTTGTGTCACGTTCAAAGTAAAAGTGGACGCCGTATGATGAGGTGCTTCCAATGGGCTGGGTGCTACTGTGAGAGCTGGTGGTCCAAAGGGAACAAGAAAGAGCCTTCACCCCCGAGAACTTTACGCTCAGTCGGAGAAGAGCAGTGAAGACAATCCAAAGATAAAAGAGGAAGCCGTGGGAGCGGAAGAGGGAACCCAAAGAGATCTCTAGGAAAAATCGAGAGAAAACGCCTTCAACTAAGGCTGTGAGAAGAGGAATTCCTGGAGAAAGCGACAATCGAATGACTCTTGGAGGCAGCACAGGATTCTGAATTCAGGAGGTACCAGGGTGCATTCCAAGACTATAAGACAAGCTGCAAAGTTGACTGGCATCTGGAATAAACAAGACCATAGAAGATCAGTGATGGGAAATGAACCTGCACTGTCCAAAGTCATTCTACAGGGACTTAAATTCCAGGGTGAGAAGAATGTCTTTTATTCCCAAAGCAACAGGGAGCCGCTGAATGTTTTTGAACAAGGGACTAGCATGATAGATAGGCTTTAGCCCAATTATTTTGCCAACTATTTGAAGGGTGGGTTAGAAAAGGGAGAAATTACAGGCAAAATGGCTCATTAGAAGGCCATTAAAATCATCCAGGAGTGAGGAAATGAAGGCTTGAGTTCAGATGGCGATTCTGTGATAAAAGGAAACGAAGAAGGGGTCAGGCCTAGAAGTGATTCTGCTCGGATGGCTGGGTGGAGGGAGGAGGAAGAATCAAGGATGGCGCCGTCATTTTGGATCAGTATAACTGGGAGTCGAGCGGTGATCTCAACAGGAGGAGCACTTTTGGTAGGTGTGCAGACATGATGAATTCCATTCAGGCCATTCCAGCTGGAGATGATGATTCATCTGCAAGTATCAAACTGGCAATTAGGTACGGGGCTGGGGTTCAAGGAAGAGATGAACATGTAGATGTAGGGAATGACTGATATGGAGAAATAAAATGAATCCATGGGAAACGATGAGATTATTAAGGGGAGAAGAGAGAAAAGAGAAGAAATTCCAGGACAGCGTTTGAGGGTGGAATCGCATGGCATGTAGCAAAGGAAAATAAAAGACATATTCAGATGAATGGGGTCAGAACCATTAACACAGAAGATGAGGGGAAAGACAATATCCTAGCTGAAAGGGTCCCAAGATCTTCAGAAAGGCAAGTCGAGTGATGGAGGTGAAGAGGCTATTGCCTGAACGAGTGTTAAATAAATCTTATTATTAAATTATCAAAACATAGAGCAGTTTCTCTGGAGTGGTGGGGACAGAAGTTGATTCAGGGGAGGTGCCAGTGGGTGGCCAGGAAGCTGAGACATTGCGTGCAGACCTTTCTTTCTAGTGATCAAGAGGACTCAGTCATTTTCTTCCTTACATTTCCATGCTAGTCTTTTAAATGGATTTTTGCATTTTAAAAACAGACTTAGGGTAGGCATATGCTCGGAATGCACCCCACTGATATGGTCTCCCCAAGAAGATTTATAAAAGTCAGCCTGAGGGGAAAATATTTGTAGGGAAACTTAGAAAATGATTCAATTACGATCCAAGGAAATATAATTCTTTTGGATCTACTGGCACATCCATGGACAGCTCCCAGTGCTGAAAAAGACTATCTTATTCAGAACAGGATATGGGGAGGAAGAGATCCTCTTCCTGAGGCATTCCTATTTGCCTTTAAAACGCATTGTGTGATAGATAATTCTTTTTTCCTCTACCTCATCCACCTTCCCAGCCCCCTCCTCTGGTGGAATGCAGACTTCCTGAGGGAAGGGACTTTCATTCTTGTTTGTGTATTCTCCATGCCTAGTATGGCCCCTTGCACACAGTGGTGCTTAATAAATGTTTGTTCCCCGTAGTGAAGGAATTAGGTCAGCCAGTGGTTAATTGGGGGAACGGAGTGAACCACACTAATTCCGTCTGGTGACTCCATTCTGGAGCTGGCTCAGTTCTCTTCCTCTTTAATGATGGCTCTAGTCCAACTTCTGTCCTGTGAAATACTTTCTTTTAATTGTGGGAATTGGGAGGGACCCTTATTTCACCGTTTGACCGTAACCCTGCTCGGCTGAGAACCTAGACCGCCCCTCCCTGCTGTACCTGAGGACCTTGGTCATGCTGGCCGGAAGCCCAGGGGGCTCCCAAGGCTGATGCAGGGCGTTTGCTCATGATTCTATAGCTCAAGCAACCCGGGCCTCGTCTGAAAAGGGCGGCACATGATCCCTCCATCACTGTGTAAGCAGACCCTGGGGAGGAGGGGGGCCCCCTTCTACTCCATCAGGGAAGGGCCCGTGTTCACTCTCCCCTCCTAACGAGCAAAGTCCCTCGTCTTCCCTCCCATGGGAAATCGGGTCGTCTCCTGTGGTGCGCTGCTGCTTTCCTTTGAATTCATCGGCCTTACTTGATTGCTTTTTAATGTGTGAGTCTGTCTCCTCCCGCGTTTGGGCTCTGGGCCCAAGACGAGGCCTGGTTCTCGTCTGTTGAGCCATCGTCGCCCCCAATGCTCCGAGGCTCGAACCTTTGCCTCCTTCGTTGTCTCATCTCTTATGTGCCGCAGGAGCTACAAGCCAGCCGGTGCCTTTTGCTTCCAAGTTCCTTTCGTTCCCCGAGTGCGTGCTTCTTGCCTCGAGGCAGCTCAGAAGATGCTGGAAGTAAGAAGAGGGGAGGGAGGGAGGCAGGGGAGGACGGAGAGTTTATCTTAACTATTCCTGCAATTAGGTGACATGTACGTATTGTGAAGATCTGCTTACATTTAGCAAATGGACAGAGGCCTAAGGGGAGAGCCTTTTACTGCTGGGAGAGCTGAGCCGAGGCCGCCCTTCTAGGAAGCCCACTTTCTTAGCTCGTAAAAGGGGCTGATACGACACGCTTGCCTGGTCTCCCCGGATTACTGTTGGCGCCGCCACTAACCGCCCCATCTGCCCTGGGCACACCGGCTCCTCTCGTGAGCCTCGGTTTCCCCATGTATAGCCTGAGTGTGGCAGTTAGAAACGGACCTGGAGGATGGCTCAGCCTCTTCCCTGTCTGAGTCTCACGATTCCGAGGCGGGAGGCTCTCTGACCCGCTAATAACGATCCCCCACAGACACCGTCTCCCCACTAGCCTGCGATGCGGATGCCGCCGTCCCCCCTCCGCAGGCAAAGGCGCCGGGCTGTGAAGGCTGGAGACGGCCGGTCAGTCCATTTGAATGTCGGAGGCGAGGGGGACACCTGGCCGTCTTGAGCTCTGAAGACTCCATCATGCTGCTTCTTGCTGAATAACAAGGAGAGGCGACCCGCTGCCAGCCTGGCTGACTTCTCAGGGCCGTGGTGAGGACCAAGCATGACAATGGCTATGCTGTAAGGCATCATTGGGAAGAGGCTCCTTCCAAGACAAGCTAAGCTGGAGGGTCCAGCGCTGCGTCCGATGGACCGTCCTCCCTCTCTAATTCTACCTCTCCGCCGAATGACCAAAGGCAGAGGCGGGCCAAGAGTAGCCGTAACTGGCGGAGAGTTTTACTTAGGAAGCCGACCTTTGCTCACGTCCTTCTCTGAGGCTTCATTTTGCAGTCGTGAAGGCTTCGCGTGTGGAGAAGGACTAGAAAGCTTTAAAGATGGGCCTGGGGCGCAGCTCTCCATTTTCATGAAGACGTCAGGCTACCTAGAGGTGAAGAGGCTCATCACCAGAGAGCCGCCCCCCAAGGGAGGAATTTAATTGCCCTTCATGAAGCCTGCTGGAGCTCCAGTCGGTGAACCGAGTTCCAATGTCATGCTGCCATGGAAGAGCCGTGCGGCTTCTTGTAAGTTAGGCAGCTTCTACCAGCCTCTGTTTCCTCATCTCTGAAATGAAGAACTTGGGTGATAGAGGCCGTGTGAGCCCCGAGGCTAGAGGCGAGGCCTTGGGTTGAAATCTTGCCTCTTCTCTTACTGCCCATTGAACCTGGGCCCAGTTCCCTTGACTTGCTCCTCTGTAGAATGAGGAAGTTGCACTAGATGACTCGTGAGCATCCTTGGATTAAAAATCCGCCATCCTGGGATCTCCTCAGGTATAGACAGCGCCGTGGTCTGCCGCTGGCGAGCCACCACCGAGGAAATAAACTGGGGAGATCTTGGGTGATTGGAGGACGGAGGGTCACCTTTTCCTCACCAAGCCCAAGTGACTACATTCCGGATAGTGGCAACTCCCTTTAGTTTAAGTAGCCCGGAAACTTGTAAAAAAGGGCCGGATCTCATGGGGTTTGGCTGGAATATTGTCAGTGTGTGCTGCCGCTGTGGGGTGTTCCATGAAGATCCCGATCCATTGGCCCACAGTTTGGGATGGAGCCCGGTGCTATGTTTGTGTCACTGTGTCATGAGGACTATGAGTTTTTGATCATGTCGGCAAGGGCTGAGTAACATCTCGTTTACAGAGAAGCGACAATGACTGATTTTCAGTTAACGTGGATTCTGATGGCCACATTCTCAAGAGCTCTGATGGTCAGGGCCCATAACGGCTTAGGGTGCCTCTAGAGAGTGGCGGGCAAACTCTTTGAAGAGGGGCCAAAGGAAAGGAGATGCTCCTCTCTCAGTCTGTTTCTAAGGCAGCTCTTTCGAAGTTTCATTGTATTGTATCCTCCTCCTTGTATTTGTCAGATTAGGAAGAATGTCTTGAGGCTGGATAGAACATTTCAGGGGGCAGCCTCTGGCCCACAGGCTGTAGTTTGCCCATCACTGGTCTAAAGGATCCATCTCTCACTGACATCATTCCCCAGTGTCTTCAATGCTCAGTCCTTTTCTGGTGATCAAATGCCACAGGGGGTAAGAAAAACCGGTGTAGGTCATACGACAAGATATTTTAAGTAGGAGATAGAAGGAGATAGATGCCAGATAGGTTAGACACCACCACCATCTTCCCCCAAACCCTTCAGACCCTAGTGGGGACACCCAAGGACCGGGAGCCCAGGAGGGCCAAGAGTAGCCATCTCCAGACCTCCAGACTTTTGACTTAACGCCTAACTATGCCCATGTAGCCATTATCCTGGGAAATCAACCCTCATAGAGATCCAAGCTGGCAGCTGCATCTGCAAGCACTGTAGCTCCCCATCTCCTCAGCAGGCATGATGCTGAGGACCTAGAAAAGAAAGTGCTCGCCACCAAAGTCCCGTCAGATTGTTCAACTTCACATACAGAGACGGCTTTATCAGTGGAGATGATGATGAAGAAATTGCACTACCAGCTTCCTTGGTACTATATTATAAGGACCATATGGAATTTCCATCTGGTTTGCAGATGAAAGCTCCAATATATGTTGTCTCTTTTTGTTAGAATATGAGATCCTTGAGTGCAGAACTCTCTGATTGTCTATTTGTATCCCCGGAACTTAGCATAGTGCTTGGCTTAGAGAAAGTATTTCATAAATGATCTTCCTTCCTTCCTTCCTTCCTTCCTTCCTTCCTTCCTTCCTTCCTTCCTTCCTTCCTTCCTTCTGATTTTATGCAGTTTACAGCAGAGCAGCTTATGGTTAGAAGTGGCTAGGTGGCACAATGGTTGGAGTACTGGCTTTAGAGTAAGAAAAACCTGTTGTCAAAACCGGTCTCAAACACTCACTAGCTGTGATCCTAGATAAGTCACTTAACCTTTGCTTCAGGTTCTTCACCTGTAAAAGCAGAATGGTCATCTAAAGGGACATAGCATGCAGGTTTTGTGTAAACGCAATTACTCCTATTCTTAGTCCTATTCATAAGATTTCTCTAGGACAGGCCCAAGCGCTATCCAATTGCCCAGTTTCCACAGAGCTCCTTCCTGACAAATTTTCATTTAGCTTTCAGATTCCCCCCCTCCCCCCCAGCTGTCTTTAAGGATCGCTGCAGAGAGCTGGAGGCCTTCTTGTTTTTTTTTTTTTATATTCTTTAAACGTGGCCCCAGAAGAGGGGAGCGTCTGGTGCCTTTCTTGGGGCTGCTGAGGCAACCCCTACTTGCTGTCCCCACAGCTCAGCCGCCCTGCCCTCTTGGGGGCAGCACCGTCAGCCTTCAGTTGCTCTGAGCTGAGGCTCCGGGTCCGCAGGACATCCCCTCAGTTGGGGGCACTCCTGCTTCAGAGCGATTCCGAGCTCCTTCCTTTTCCACTTGCCACGAATCCCCAGAGCCGCCGTGGCCAGTGGAAACTCTTCGGGTCCTTGGCTTTTGCCTGGGACGTCATTTGGCAAAGTCACGCTTCCCGAGAAGGCTGACATTTCGATCTCCTCCCTTTGGCTCAGTCGGGCTCGTGGTCCCAGCCGCGTTTCCCTCACGGCATCTCCTCGCCTCCTTGTCGTTCCATGCAGCAAAAAGCAAAACTGCCAAATGTCAGGAAGGCCTGTCCATGGGCTCTCGTGGGGTGGAACTGCGCCCAGCAGCACAGGATTTACCCTGCAGCTGCAAGCTCGGGTCCTCGGTGGCTTCCTGCTTAGGGCTCTGCAGATTGGATGGCATCCGGCTGCTCTATTTTGCTGGCTGACCCACAGGCAAGAAACACGAGGAGTGGCTCCCTTCTCTTTCTGGGTAGATGAAAACAAGTCGTGTTCGGTTCGTGCTGGCTAACTTTGATCTCCCTTTTAAATCTGAATCCTTCCTCCTTCCGCGGGCTGCTTCTGGGCTTTCTGAGAGGCCCCACTTTGCCCCAATTCTCATTTTGCCTTTCCGAAGATCTGAAGCTGACTGCTAAGACATTGGCCAAGTGATGAAGATCCCTGAGGCCGGAGGGGCCTTGGCGACATTAGAACCCAAGCCCTTCCCTGGGGAGAAGGAAAGGGCAGCCCTCGGAGGGTCTGTGACTCACTCTTAGTTGCAGCCATGGCAGAGCAGGAAAAGAACAGAGCTTTTTAGTGAGTCCTGCTGCAATGCAATTCCACTCAAGCCAACAGCCAAAAACATCCAGGTAGCGCAATGGTTACAGCCCCAAGTCTCTGGTCAGGAAGCCATCTAGTAGATGCATGATCTTAGGCAAGTCATTTGGCTTCTGTTCGCATCTCTCTAAGGCTCGGCATTGTAGGGCAGGTAACCAGACGCGTTGGGAGGAGACATTTCCTTCCTGGGAGTCCCTAAAACCAAAGAAAGCCTAAAGGGTGCTCGGTGGGGGCCTGGTCAGAACTCTCCTTGAGGAAGCTCAGTGCCTGTGAGCTGTAGGGGATGGCGGAGCCCCTGGATGCTTCTGGCTGGCTTCATGGGACTCCAGTGGTCTCGATGAGCCCTGGCCCCCGGAGAAAAGATGAATCAGTTCCCTGATTGGCTGCTGAGCTGGAAAAGGCACCTATACGAATGAGTAGCAATGCTGTGCTTCCCTTCTTCCTGTCTGCAGATGGTGTCAGTCATCTGGGCATATCCCTTGGGGGGCCGAGGAGGGAAGAACTGCTGCTCGGCCCCGGATTCCAGGAGGAACGGTGAGCTGCGAGCACCAGGTGCTTCTCTACACCACATCTACGCACACAAGGAAGGCTTCCTGTCTCTTCAGCCCGGCTGTGCTCTCCTCCCACTTGACTGCTTCTCCATCACGATCCAGAAGCTTCTTCATCGTGAAGATCACGTCAGCCCCACAAGCTCATACCTCAGGAGTTTTCTTTTCTAGCCATTTGAAGAGACGTATGCATGGAGTCACCACTTTCCCAGGCTTTCAGGAGAAAGAGGGCCGATTCCTTCCTGCTCCTTCCTGCTCCCTCTTCCCTACAGGCCTGTAGGGGCAGCAGAAGAATCCTATGACCCGGCTTCCCTCAGCCTGATCCCTCACCCAAGCTGCCTAATACCTTACTCCAACTTGAACCTGAACCCCGAGTGATATTCATATCCCATTGGAGCCCATTTGTCAGTGGTTAACAAGCTCACTCCTGGGCATGGCCTCTCCATCCCAGTGATTCTGATCTCCTCAGCTCCACCTCCCTTCTTCCTTGCTCTTACCCCTCCCCAAGGCACACTTTAAGGTTGCCCACGCTTTCCCCCGTGCTCCCAGGAATACTCGTTCCACAGGGAATAAAGGTGTTTTCCTGTTAAATCTTTTCTGTTCATCTTCTGCTTCTCACGGAGACCCATTTCTCTCCTGATGACAAAATGCTTCCTGTCCAGCACCCATCGGACTCTGCTCATTCTCCTGGACTCACAGGCAAGATGAGGGAATTAGACATTCTTTGCTCCCTGTTGCCACTTCGTGCTTATCCTTTACCACAATCACTTAGTAATCTAACAAAATACACATCTACTACAGTCAAAATTCTGCAAACTGTCGTCTCCTCGGTCCCAGGACATTCCTCTTATTTCCTCAGTGGATTTGGCGCTTGGCTCACTAAACTCACTGAGTCTCTTTCTTTTTATCTCCTATCCTTGAATTAGGGAACTTAATATACAAATATTCATTCCCTTAAATGCTTGAGCCTCTCAGTTCCTTGATCCACTCATTTCCCATGAACTATTGTTAAAGATGGCCACACCTTTGATCTTGCCATCTTCCACAAAGGTGCCACTGAAATTCCCTTATTTGGTCACAAATAATGTCGTGCTTGGTCATTCCACTTGCCCCTCTGTCTTCATCATGACGGTGTCCTCCCCTCCCTCAATCCCTCTGATTCACAATGAGATCATCACTCTCTTTCCTTTCTCATATTGGCCTCTGGGTGACCCATTTCAGCTAAACGTTGCCTTCTTCTCTTCAATCCCTCGTCCCTTCATCTTATCATCCATCTTGCCCTGCCAAGCCATCCTAGCTTCTGACTTCATCCTTCAACCAAAACGGCTTCCCCAAAGCTCCTAATGATTTCTTAATTCCCTATTTAATGGCCTCTTCTCAGCCCTCAGCTTCTTTGTGCCTCTGCAGCCTGTTGCAACTCTTACTCACTCTCTTTCCCTTGATACTTTCTTCTCTTTGGCTTTTAGCGGCACTACTCTTTTCTTGTTCTCCTTCGAGCTCTCTAGCCACTGCTGATGTTCCTTCACCGTATTTGTCTACCCCACACCCACTAACCTGTCCTCTCCTCTTCTCTCTCTCTTTTAGGTCACCTCAACAGCTCTCAGATATTCTCTTGTCATCTCTGTGCTGATATTTCCCAAACATAGTTATCACATCTTCACTTTTCTGTTGATCTCTAGCCTTGGATCTTCAACTGCCTATTGCACTCCTCAAGTTAAACACCTTAAACTTGACAAATCCCAAACTGAATCCATTATCTTTCCCTCCAAGCTTTCCTTTCCTCTGTGATAATTAGATTAAGTCTACACTGCCCATCTTTAGATTTAATCGCCAAAGGTGAGAGCATCTCCAATTCTAGGAGGTCCTTAACCCACAGTGCTAGAGTGGGTGAGGAATCAGAATCAACTGGCTGCCCCCTAGGCAGTCTATGAGAAGTGTCTCTTGTGACTGGACATGCAAAGTAGGAGGGAGGCACAGGAAGTGCCGCATAAATGACCCCTTTAAAAAGAGGGAGTTGAGTGAGCTGAGGTCTTTGGTGGAAGAGAGCATCTGGTGAGGGAGGACCTCTTCTGGTTCATGGAGGAGTGCTGGAATGCTGAGACTCTGATGGGACCCCTGATGGTTTCCCTTTGAATTGCCATGTGGGTAAGTTAGGCTGACTTCCTTTCTCTTCCCTTGGCCTTTGTAGAGGCTCTAGCCTCAGGGAGGCCTCTCTTGCCTCTATAATTGTAAAAGGACTTGTGGCTAGAAGCCTTGTTTCACTAACCTCTGCGCCCCTCTGCTGGGCCTCTAAATTCTTACCTGGTCCTGGCCTCTGCTTGGGGCCAGAGTTTCTCTCTCTCAATTTCCCTACCTTTAACCTTTCTAATTGTAAATAAAACTTCCATAAAAGTCAATTTTGACTTGAGATTATTCTTAATTGAGGATGGATAATAGTTCAATCCTCTGGCGACCATCTTTTAATATATTGAACCCCAAAACCCCCCCTCTTCCCCCTTACACCTCTTAATCTTTTTATTTTTTTTGGAGGGAACCACCATTCTCCTAGTTGTCCTGGCTTAAAAACTATGTGTCACCCTTAATTCCCCCTCTTCTTCTATATCCAATTTTTTGTCAAATCCCATCAGTTTTACCTCCAAAACATCCCTTGAAAAGATTTCCTTATCTCCATTGCTACTGCCACCACACTGGTTTGGCCCCTCATCACCTCATGCCTGGATGGTTGGATCTGGCTGCCACGAATTTGTCCTCATTATAGTCCATCTTCTCCATGAATGCCAAGGTGTTCTTCCTAAAGTTCCGATCAGACCCTGTTACTATTCCACCCCATACATAGTCAATAAACTCCAGTCACTCCTTATCACGTCCAGGATGAAATACAAAATCCTCTGTTTGACATCTCACGGCCTTCCCAACATTTCTTTCCTAACTTTAGAGTAGTCTCGCTCTTCCCTCACTTCTAGGTATTTTGGGATCCTCTGACCCTGGCTTTCTGGCTGTTTTTTGCACAAGACTTTTCTTTCTTTTGACTCTGTCCACTTTCATGGGTTGTAAAACATCCCATGCCTAGAATGGTCTTCCTCATAGTGTCCTTGGCTTCCTTCAAGTGCCAGCCAACACCTCACCTTCTATAGGGAGACTTTCCTGATCTCCCTTCATTTTAGTGCTTTTCCTCTATTAACTATTTCAAATTTCTCCTGTACATGGAGTGTTTAATATTGTCTCCCCTATTAGACAGTGTCCTCCTTGAGAGCAGGGTTGTCTTTTGTCTAGCTGAGCAAAGTCTCTGAGACATTGTAAAGACAATGTTTATTGACAGATTGGCTTCTGGAAGATTTCCCACCTTTCCACTGACTAACAGAGCAGCTTCCCTAGAACAGTACCTAGTGGGATCTACATTAGGAGCTGAGGATAGACAGGATACCCATTGACAACTCTCCATTTAGATCAGCTTGTTCACTCTGCTTTACAAGGGAACCATCTTGAAGAGTCAAGTGAAGAGACACCCAGGATTTATCAGTTACTCTTCCATTGCATACTCTCTCCAACACTGGGCTCAGCTTCCTCTAGAATAGATACTATGTGTATTTGTGGGGACGTATGTCCTAGTCTTTGGAGGAGGAGGATGTTTTGTACCTTATTTTTTAAATTAATGGTACTCCATTAGCAAAATGTCCTTTTCTGAAGCTAATTAAGCCTGGCTGACTACATTTATATTCAATGCATAACCATGGGGTTGGGAGCACACTATAGAAGGTTCAGGAGATAAAACAAGCATCCCGCAGCTCCTCATGTATAATTTTAGAGCCCTGACAGAACATAGTATAGTTCCATATTTTAGAGGCTCAAATCATCAGTGCAAGTAGGAGTTGGGCTATTTCCCTCAGATCAGGAGCTACATGAGTTTTATTTCAGAGATAACAAGGATACCATAGGATTGATTGAATAGGGGTATAATGTGGTCAGGATTGCATTCTAGAAAAATAACTTTGGTAAATGAGTGAAGGATGGGTTGGACTGGGGAGAGAAAATTAGAAGGCTAGTGCAATATTTCAAATGAAAAGTGATGAATGTCTAGAAAAGGGTGTATCCTTGGAGAGGAGACAGAAACAAGAGATGTTAAGGAAGTAGAAACTGATCCATTGTGACCACTGATTGCATGTGTGGGGTGCCTGTAAATGTATGAATGTATGTCCCCAGCTGAGTACAGGAACCTCCTTGGGGGCATGACTGGTTTTTGGTTTCATTTCATCAGTTCCTAGCACAATTTCTGGCATACATTAGAAGCTTAACAAATACTTAATAGATTTCATTGGATTGAATTGGCCTGGGGAAGAGAAGTTAGACTTGTTTTTTGCCAGAGGATTTAGATCTAATCTAAAATGCAGTATTTACAAGGAGACAGATTTCAACACTGTATAAAAACCAGCATTCTAAAAAGGTGAGTTTTCACAAATTAAAATAGTCTTGCTTAGGAGGTGGTGTTTTTTTCTTTCACTAGAGGTCTTCTAATGAGTCAATAAGCATTTATTAAGTGCTCTCTAAGTGCTGAGGACATGAAGAAAGGCAAAAGATGGTTCTTGTCCTTGAGGGATCTAATTGGGGACATGGAAAACAAATAAATACAAACAGCTATATAGATGACAAATAGGAACTAATTCACAGAATTAGAATTTAAGAACACTAGAATTAAGGGGAGATAAGGCAGGCTTCTTGTAGAAGGCATGATTTTAGCTGAGGTTTAAAGGAATACAGGGATATCAAGAGATGGAGATAAGAAGGGAGGACATTATGAGCATGGGGGACAAAGGGAGCAAATACCCAGGGGGAGTGATAGAATGTCTTGTTTTTGGAACAGCAAGCAACCCAGTGTCATGGAATCAAAGAATATATGGTGGGTGCATAAGGTGTAAAAAGACTGGAAAATGTGTGGGGGGCTAGTTTATGAAGGACTTTGAATGCCAAATAGAAGATTCTGTATTTGATCCACTGGAGCTTATTGACTATGGGGGTAAAATGGTTGGATACACGCTTTAGGAAAATAACTTTTTCATATAAATGAATGATGGACTGGAGTGGAGAGAGATTTGTGTGGTAGACAGACTAATCATCAGGCGTTTGCATTAGCTCAAGTGTGAGATGATGAGAGTTTTCATCAGAGGAGAAAAAGGGATCTACCTCAGAAATGTAAAGGTGAACTTGACAGACATAGAAAAAGGAATTGAAGGTGACATGAGGGGCTGAATAGATAGATCTGAGAGTCATCGGCAGAGATGATAATTAAATCTATGGGAGAGGAGGCGATCTCCAAGTGAAGCAATATAGAAGGAGAAGAGTAAAGAAGAAGAATAAAGCCCTATGGAAGACTCAGTGTTGATAAGCATGATCTGAATGAAAATTCATCCAAAGAGACTGGGAAGGAGTGGTCAGATAGTAAAAAGACTCCCCGAAGAGAATATTTTTTTTTCTGTAAACCTAGAGAGAAGAGAGTATCAAGGAAGAAGAAATATATAACATACTTTTAAATGGCGTCTTCCCAATTCCAAATATACAATTCCCTGAATTTAAAACAAACAGAAGAGAGGATAACCAACAATGTGAATCAGTGCAGTGAGGTCAAGAAGAATGAGAATTGGGGAAAGGTTCTTGGATTTGGCAATGAAAAGACCACTAGTAACTTTGGAAATAAATATTTTGATTGAATGATGAAGTCAGAAGAGAATAAGAGAAAATGAAGTGTAGGCCCCCATTTGAGATGGCTCTATCAAAGAATTTTACCACAAAAGGTATAAGACTTTTAGGATGATAGCTAGCATGGAAGGACCAAATGAGGATTTCTCAAAAATTGGAGAGAATGAGCATATATGTAGGCCATAGGGAAGACTTTAGACAAACAGAGACTGAAGAGAAGTTAGAGAGTAGGGATGACAGAAGGGATAGTCTGTTGGAGAAGATGGAATAAAATGGGATTGTTTGTGCAGATAGAGGAGTTTGCCTTGGTCAGGAATCATGCCACCTCTTTGAGATAGGGATGAAGGAGGAGATAGAGACAGAAAGCATCTAAGAGATATGAGATGACGAACAGGGGAAAAGAGGAAATTCAGAGTAAATCGCATTTATTTTTTCAGTAAAATATAAAATAAAAATTTCAGTTGAAAGTGTGAAAAGGAGAGTGATGGGAAACTTGAGGAAGGATAAAAATCTTGAGGAAGAGCCACTGTGGAGAGTGGGATAATGAGTTGGTAGGAAGGTTTCAACGAATTGTCTAGCAGAAGTGAGGATCCAGTTCAGGTTGTCTAAACTACATACGTAGTGAACCCAGTCAGAAGACTACTTTAGTTTTTTCCATCTTTATTCAGTTGTATAAATGAGCAAAGGCAGTAGGAGTGATCTAAGACGAATGCTTGGCCGGGCATAATTGGTTATATGAAAGTGATGCTAGGGACTCAAGAAAAAAAGATAGTGTAGAGTGGAATTGGTTAACCAAGGAGTCAACATGGGAACTAGAAGAGAGAAATCTTAGTGCATGGGGGGATGTCCTGAGAGATAACTGAAGGATTGAGAAATTGGACGCCGTGGTATGGATGAAGAATAGGATTTGCTCTGGGAAGGAAGAGGGAGAGGTGGAAAGTTAATAGATCATGAAAAGGGAATTTCAGAGGCAGCACTAAGTTATGGCAAGTGTGATGGCAAGATCATCGAATGAAGATTGAATGACTCCTTGTTAAGGATGTTTTACATAATAGCCTTGTTTGTATATTCCTGGGGTTATTGCCCCATTGGATACTGGTGTTCTGTGGTCTTGCAGTCCTTGTTCTGACAGCCATTCTCTTCAGGCTTTGAATTAATTCTCTGAGTTACCACAAATCTACCTTCCCTTTGATAGTTATCTTTGAAAACAGTAAATCTAATGTCATTGTATAGGCCTGTCCACCTGCTTAGACATGCCTGAAAGTAATTCACTTTTTTTCCAACAAATATTAAAATAAAGATTATCTGTACATTGATTTTTGGTTTCTAAAGGCTGATGGAAGATCCTGTGCTAATATCTGATTGACTGATGGACTTAATAGAAGCTTCTATCCCACCATCTAGAATGCAATCTGGCCATTCCTATCTATTAGCTGCATCAACATGGAATGAAATAGCAAAGACAATAATGCTAAGATAAGATTTCCCAGCTGCTGGGCCTTTGGGACATTCAGAAATGTGTCAGAATGACTAGGTTCCATCAAGTTTCTAAGAGCATGATTTACTGATGTAGCTATGTCTATTAATCACTTAAATATTGATGAAGTCAGTACCGCCTCATCTATATGTACATAGCCAATGATGAATAAAACAAAGCAGGGCAAGGGCTCACTTTCAGAACTGGATTATTCTAATAGAATGTTATACAATGTTGTGATGAATGTTGTTCTAGGGAATGATCCTGCTCAGGTATATCATGGTCATCTCAAGAGCTTGTAGGACTCAAAGATCATCAATAACGTTCATTTTGCCACATACTAGAGGACATGCAGGAAAGTATCCTTGAGGTGTGGGTTTAGCTCAGTCCAGCATTCTGGACATTCTGAAGATCTGGTCTTAGGCTACTCTGATCAAAAACCCTAAGAATAAGTGGCTGGGATGGAGGAAATCGCAAGGGGATGAACAGAACTTTCAGGAAACATTAACAACCATGCTGAAATGGGCCAGCAGTCTAAGCTGGAGAAGGAAATGGACAGTACCTGATGTACCAGAAATCAGCCATGCACACATGCATGCACTTACATTTATACATTCACATATTGGTTGGTTGGTATCCTGTAAGGCCATAAGATTTGAAGAGGGACACACCATCCTGCTACTATGCCAAATGTAAAGGGTCAGATCTGTTCTGCACTGATTATGCCAGTTGTCGAGTGGCACACTCTCCAGAGAATACTGAGATACTAAAGAAAGAAAAGCCTCTGCCAACTTGATTATTAATAAATTTTATTGAGACTAATTATGTTTATTGGGGGAGTTAACTCTCAAGGCCAGTCCTGGGCAGCAGGAGAACAAAGTAACACAGTGGATCCCCACACGAGCCCCAGATATTTTATAGAAACATGTATTTTATAGGAATTTAAAATATTTTATAGATTTTTAATATTAGATATTTTTTAGAAACAGAATAACAGAGGCACAGTGCCAGAAACGGGCTCTGGATCATGTCTAAATTTTCTCCATAGGGGATCATTGGAACTTCTTTTGCTGGTTACATGCACTCGAGTTTTACACCATCTGCGGAGTCCTGGGTCATATTCTCACTCTGATTAGCACCTACACCTTCATCCTTGAAGAGGACCAACGCCCCCTCTGATGATGTCTTTTGATTCAGCCATAAATTGGATTGAAGTGAAGCAGAGTCGTACAAAGTCATGGCACTCTCTTCCAAAGTCATCAACGTTCAGTGGCAAGACAAAAGTCAAGAAGACACACACACACACACACACACACACACGCATTTATAGGCTCAGGTCCAATATTAGTCCTGGCAAAAACAGGTGTTCAATTGATTTGGTGAAGAAATCGTGTGTAATGAATCACGACTTAGGAAAAGAGCTGCGGCAAGAAGAAGTGTCTCTCAGGAACCCCTGGCCGTAGAGATGACCACAGACAGCCACTCTAGCACATCCATCCAGTTCTTTTTTTCTTACTTAGGATGAAAAATGGCATTGTGGAGCTACAACAGGCGACTCTCTATTTTGTAGAGGACACACGTTTTTTTCTTTTGCAAACGAAACACTTAAACACTCAAGTGTAATCGGTCTTAGCTGGCTCCCAACATTCCCCCTCCTTTAGCTCTCTCCGGAGATCCAGTCATCCTCTGAGACCCAGCTCAAGTACCTCCTTCTCCAGTAATCTTTCTAACCTAGAACTAGTGACTGATGACTTCCTCAGCGCTGAAAGTGCTTTTTGGTTTGTAAAACCTCCATCCTCACTGGGATTCTTTGTAGGTGTGTGTGCACGTGTGCATGCGTGTCTCTGTGCATGCATAAACGTCTCCAATCCCAATTAGTCACCTGGGTGCTTCTTAAGGGAAGGGCCCTGTCTTATTTCCTGTGCACATTCCCGTGGGGAGCACAGGAGGTTTCACATGGGAAATACTCAATGCTTGCTGGTGACTGAGAGTGTTTTTTTTAACAACGAGACACAGAGAGTAGAAACGACAACAAACCCCAACCCTAATGCTTCATTTTAGCCAGCAATTTCACTCACCTTTCCGAAGAAGCAACAAAGACGAAATAAATCGGTTTCTGTGACCGGCTTTTACTCAAATACTTACGACGTGAAAAGCCCAGGCCAGGGAGTGGGAGAGCATCAAGATGGAGCTAAGAAATCATCCCGACGCCCAACGAGCTCGTCACTGCTGTGGACATGCTCAGTTTCTCCTATGATGCTGCCTATAGATTCCTCCTTGCACTATGAACCGGGTGATTTTTCTTTGGGGAATCAATCCATTCTCAGTAATTTCCCCCAACATTCCCACAGTCTGCTGTCTCCCAGTACCCAGGCAGAGAGCACATACATCATTTACAGCACCATTTCCTCAATGGTTGGCAACATTCTCGAGCTCTTTCTTCTGAGCTGTGAACAATTAGACATAAGCACTGTTAGCGCTCGTTGTAAACATCAGATGGGAGAGATAATTAAATTAGGATAATATACCAGTTTCTTTGCTAATCACTAACAACCTAGAGCGGCTGGGATAACTATGATTTGTCATGTCACAGCCAACCAGCGGAACGGGCACCCGCAGTAACTGATGTGCCCTGCGCGTCTCAGGTCCCGAGGAGGAGCCTCAAACACTTACTGCTTAGTCTGTACCTTCATTTTAATTTGTTTGTAGAAGTCAGGATTTTTATATCATCTTCACTGTCCTGGAAAAGCAGCCCAGTAAAGGGAGGCAGGCCCGGATTTTCCCCCAGAGAGCCTGGGCTCACGCCAGTATGTTCTGGAGCTACGGCGCTGGACGAGTCTCTTCCTCTTTCTAGACCTCAGGTTTTTCGTTTGCAAAATGGAGAGGGCAGCCTCCCTGGGGCCGTAAGGAGATGTGCTCCGTAGCCTGAGATTTGTGCTGGCTCTGAAACTAAGCTTGCGGTAAGGGGGTGGCATTCCGCGTGATCCATGTCCATATAAGAGAGCCAGAAAACATGGCGGAGGTGGGAAGTGGCCAAAGCAGTGGATTAATGGTTGGCTTTGGTTAGCTTCACTCCCTCTTTTTTTCCTGCTGCTCGGTTGCATGAGTGGATCAAAGTGCCTGAACACTTTAAAATGGGGGAACCAAGGCAGGTAGAGAGGTTTAAGAAGAGGCTTTGAATGTGTTGCTCTGATAAGAAGATGGCAGGCCTCGGAGCCCAAACTGAAGAAATAGGCTTGGAGGAGTCTTCAGCTTGCCATAGGGGACAGGACTTTTGTTCTTTCACACACACACACACACACACACACACACACACACACACACACACATGCACAGTGTAGAGGTGCTTTGGATAAGCACCACAAGTTAGCTACAGAGGATATAGCGGCCATGGCCATTTGGAGGACTGATGTCTTCTGGACAGACCAGGGATCCCGGCAGAGGAACAGGTTGAGGCATGATATCTTTTCCAGAGAGAAGTCTTAGTCGACTCACTGACTGACTAAGGACATCATGAGAAGCCTTCGCTGACCCTTTAGTGTCAAAGGTATGAGATGCCTGTTCACAGATATTCTCCTCTTGAGGTTCCCTCATACGTGATTTCTCTCTTTTCTCCATCTCCTCTTTGATTCCTTCAAGAAAGCAAACCCTAAAGAGTGGAAGGGGTGGAGGTATTCTCTTGTAAACTGTATTATGCTGCTCCTTCATAAGTGCTTCTATTATACACCAACTCTGTCTTCCAACAGACTACTGACAGGCTAAGTTCCTCAGTGGGGGCTCGTGAGGTGTGGTTTTAGGCGTGGCCATCCAAAGATACCCCGAACCTAGAGGAGTAGACTCATAGTGGAGTCTACTTCGGGGATAGTTTTCCAAGGGTTGGAGGGTTAGAAGCACTACTAGAACAAATTAGAAACTAGAAGTATTCCCAAAGAATTATTGAGCTCTCCTCTCTCTTCCCCACTTGAGAGAAAGAAAATCCAATTATCTGAAGCATTTGGGCTTTTGCTTGAATCATCCCCAAACGATCTCCAGTTTCTGGTTGTGGAAAACTGATTTCTGGGTGGGGATTCCCATGTAGAATAAAAATATCCATGATGGATTTTGAATCCATGAGTGTTGACATCTACAGTGATGCCACCTTCACAATCTCTTCCAGGGAACCTTCTTCTGAAATAACCTGTCTCTGTGAATCTGAGCTATGATGATGATGCCAGGCCTCCTGACCACCTGCATGTCAAAGCCAGTTTGGCTCAAATGATTTGCCGCCTGCATTCAGGCGAGGAAAGATGAAGGAGAGATACAGCGGACAGCTGCCAAAGGGACCATGATGGGCGATCATGCCAATAAATAGAACCCTGGAATGTAAGGCAATGATTATTAATCTACGAGCCATCTACTGATAGGAAAGGTGCGTGTGTGGGGGGAAACCCAACTCCACTAAATAGAAAGATCTGGTTAGTATGACCTTTCTTGGGATGAGTAGGAAAATAAGTCTCTTCTAAAGATTCTATTTAGTTCAACAAGGTCGTAAGCCCTTACTTAAGAGGAGGGCAGTGAAGATACAAAGAAAATACAAGCAAAATGACCTCAACAAGCTTCCACTCTACTAGGGGAGGGAAGGCTCTGCTATAGTATAGATGAGAAAATACAAGGCATTTATAAATAGGAAGTCATTTCAATGGGGAAAGAATAATAGCAATTGAGGGAAGGGAGAGCCAAGACAGGCTTTCAGTAAGAGCTGGCTCACTAGATGAGTTTTGAAGGAAGCTAAGGATTATAAGGCATCATATTATTTAGAGATAGTTAAGTGGCTCAGTGGATAGAGTGCTGCAGTCAGAAAGACTTGACTTCAAATCTGACCTCAGACACTAGTTGTGGGACCCTGGGCATGTCATTTAACATTTACTAAATCCACCAGAGAAGCAAATGATGAAACACTCCAGTGTATTTGCCATGAAAACCCCATGGAGAGTGTGGTCCATCGAGTCATGAAGAGTCAGACATGCCTGAAGGCCTAAGCAATGACAACAAAGGATTATACGAGGCAGAGGAGGGTGTATTCTCTTAGAAAATAATGTCTTTTTGTTTATATACAAGTCATTTCCAGATATTATCTCCCAACCTTGCAGAAAGTCTTACCTTATAACAAACAATACACCCCCTCACATCAAACATACATCAACAATGCCAGTCCATCCTTTGATCTACTAGTGAGCTTCCTAAAGTACATGTCTGACTATGCCATTCCCCCACTTCACAAATGTCAGTGTTTCCCTCTTTCCTTGTTAATCAAATATTCAATTTTCCATTTGACCTTTAGAGCCCTTTATAACTTGGACCCTTCCTATTTTTTCATTGTTCTTATACACGATGCCCCCCTGACTTTCTCTTCAATCCAGTGACATTGGACTCTTTGTTGGTTCTCCCACAATCCTTCTGTTGATTATTTCCTGCTTCTCCTGTAAATAGCTTATTATATTTTCTCTCTCTAGGGCAGAGACTGTCTTTTGCTTTTCTTGTATCCTCAGTGCTTAGCACAATTCCTGGCACATGATAGCTGCTTCATAAATGCTTATTGACTGATTTGTAGGATATTGAATCTCCTGACTGGGTATTTTCACTGACTCTATCTCATGCCTGAAAATCCTTCCTTCCTCATCTCTGCCTCTGAGCTTCCTTGGATTCTCTCAAGACTCAGCTCAGTCAAACTGTGTTCTGGAGGCCTTTTCTAGGTCTATACTTCCACCTACAATTTCCATCTCTCTGAAAATACTTTCCATTTATACTGTATATGCATCTCTCTCATTTTTCTCTTTGGATTTGTTTTGCTCAGATACCTTTTTCTCTTGATTTTGTGTAATTGTAGTATGTATTATTTTTGTTCTCTTTTCATTTCTTCATATATTTCCCTTATTTTCTTTACATTTCCAATATTTGTCATCTTGAATAATATAATATAGTCCCTTACATTCCAATATCACAATCTAAGCAGCCATTTCTTCCATTCATTGCAATTGCGTTATTTTGTCATTACAAAGTTGCCAAAATATTTCCATAAACACACAGCTATTTACTGTCTTAGTAATGTCCCTAGGGCCTAATTCTAGTAATGAGATTCTTAGGTCAAAGACCATGAAAGGCTTTACAGCTTTTAATGTATATTTCCATCTTATTTTTAAAAAAACAATTCACAGCTGCTCTAGCAATGTAATGTTAGACCTCTTTTTCCATGTTCCTATCAGCATTTAATTTGATAACTTACTCTGTCTGGTTCTTAGTTCACATACATTTTCAGGACATATTTAGATACATTGGTTCTTAGGAACTGGACACAATCTGTCACCAGGACCATACTCTTTCCAAAACCAAATATTTCCAGCTTGATCATACCCAGCGGAACATTTATTCCAATGCCAGAACCTCTCAGGAATGCAGGATTACCTCTACAATTTGCCGAGTCTTAAAGTAAGATGTTTGCAGAGTATTTATGCTCTCTAAACCATTGCTGTCCTATGTAAGATTAAAATGAATGTCCAATACTCCAAGTATTATATTTTATAACGTTTATTAATAATCAATTGAAGTAACAGAATAAAAAGGTAATTATCTCACAAAATATAAGCCACGTGATTAGACTCTTCTGCCACCACCTCCACCAAATGGGATCACAGGAAGAGAGAGTGAGAGGTGGGGACTACACCACACTTACATCCTCCCTACTTCAGCACGTAAAGTGAGAAGGGCACAGGATGCTGGGAATTGGAGTTCTAGGGTACAGAAATGAATTACACCATCTTCCCCGTGATTCCCAAGGAAAACGAGCAAGTTGAAATCTCCTAGATTTACATGCCTAGTTTCCCCCTGGAATGAGTACACATAACCAACTTACATCTCTAAAGATCTTCAACTAGAGGTACATACAAGATTGCACTTTCTAAGGGGAAATTACAATAATTTGGGGATAAGAGGGAATAAAAGAGAAAGAGAACAAAACCAATGATTGCTGGGCACAGTGACAAAAAGCCAATTAGGGGGCCGTCTCCCCTCCGGCATAAGAGTGTACATTCAAAAGAAATGCATTCAATAGTTAGATTCCACCACATTCCAAAGTTCATTCTGGATCCTTTGGTGCAGTGTGAGGTTTCTGAAGGCATCTCCATGGTATCTTCTTCAAACAGTTCACTTTCTTGATTAGGGAGGTAGCAAGTTTCTTATCTTAAAATTACTCTCAAACAAGAAAAAAATTTTATAAACCTAGAATTATATGATAATTATACACCTACTAGATACTTTGTTTAGATAATGTGTATGCTCAGGCTTAAATCTATTACTAGGCACATGCAGGCGTGTGTGTGGGCTCTCCAGATATCTATTATATTTAACTAAACTATGACTCATCTCCTTAATTTCTTTATCACTTGTTTTTGGCTTAGATTTACCTAATTTGGAGAGGGGAAAGTTAATGTCCCCCACTATTATTATTTTATTATCTGTTCTCATCTGTCACTCATTTGACTTTTCCTTTAAAAATCTGGATTTCACCAAGTGATGCATAAATGTCCAATATTGATCATGCTTCCTTATCCATCTTACCCTCCCACCTACATAATATTACCCTGTTCGTCCCTTCCAAATATATATATATATCTAAAAGGAACAGTTTGCTGCGGGCAGTCTTCCCCATTAGAATGTGAGTTCCTTAAGAGCAAGGACCATGTTTTTACTTTTCTCTTTATTCCCACCATTCAGTTCAGTGTCCAGTACAGAGTGAACCCTTAATAAATGAATATCCAACACCGCACAGAATCTGCTTCATTACACACCAGTTTTGATCCCCCTCTCAGACAAAAGTTGGGAGCAGCATTTGTTCAGTTCTTCCGCAGGGCCGAGACTGATCATTATAATGACCCAGCTAATCCTCTGCCTTATTTTCCTTTGTGTTTCCATTGGGACCCTTGTATACAGTTGGGTTTTTATTTATTTATTTATTTTTATTTTATTCGTTTCTTTATCTGCTTCCCTGGATCTGTATCGGTTCATCTATATCTTCCAGCATTTCTCTGAATTCCTTTTATTTTATTCCTTATGGCTCAAGAACATTTCTCTATATGTACTGGATCATTTCAGTCATTCCCTGACAGACAGGCATCCATTCTGTTTTCAATTCTTTATTATGACAAAATTGCTATCACAAAGGCTTGGTATATAATGGAATGCCCGTATCATCGTTGAACTAAATGAGCTAGAGATATGTAGCAGCAGCATCTAGAATGTTAGAATAATTCACGGTCCTACAAACAATTATCTTCTACCGTTTCTCGCCATTGACTCTTTCTATCTTTTTGTCACTTTTTGTCACTTTATTAGGGAAATCCCAAGAGTTCATTTGATATCTTTTACTCAGTCATTAAAACAGTCTTGTATATGGTTTTTTGTTTTGTTTTGTTTTGTTTTAAACCCTTGTACTTGGGTGTATTGTCTCATAGGTGGAAGAGTGGTAAGGGTGGGCAATGGGGGTCAAGTGACTTGCCCAGGGTCACACAGCTGGGGAGTGGCTGAGGCCGGGTTTGAACCCAGGACCTCCTGTCTCTAGGCCTGGCTCTCCATCCACTGAGCTACCCAGCTGCCCCTTGTATATGGTTTTTGAAAAACTGACATTTACTTTTTGAGAATTGGTTATTTGTATTCTTTGACCATTTTATCTACTAAATGATAGTTCATGGGACCATTTTCCCTTCCCCTTTCCCCCAGCACCTGCCTGAGCCTGGGACAGACAATACCATAATAGTAAAACCTGGACGGACCCCAAACTTCCTTTTCAGGCCTAGACAAATGACTTCCCACCTCACTGACCATCAGGCTGAGAACTTCTCACTTCTAGAGACTGAGGTTCCTAACTCCCTTACCACTGCCCAATAAGCTTCACCCAAGTACCTCCAATTTGCCCAGTAGAGACAGTCCAGATTGCCTCATCCCAGACCACCACCCTATAAAAGATTGCCCTCTTCTCCACCCATGTGGAGACCCCTCCCATCCACTAGTTGTGGACTTCCCCCTTGCTCTTCTTTCCTCTTTCCACTCCTCCCTTCCCACAATAAAGCCTTGCTGCATTACTCAACTCTAACTCATTAACCTCAGGTTGGACCCCCTGTCAGCCACGTCTGACACTAAGGAATGGTACTTGGTCTTCTATTTTTCTGGATTCTCTGCATATATTGTATGTCAGTAAATCATATCTTGTGCAAATTGCTTTATTCAATTAATTTTTCTTTCTTATTCTAATTTCATTGTTCATGCAACAGGCTTCCAATTTCCTGTAATTAAGATGATTTCTTTTATTTTGTATTATCATATTTAACCCCTGTTGAGCTGTGGACTCTCTTAGAAAAAGCTGAGAAAGATGTCTCGGTTCTAGTTTTACTTTTAATGACATTTAAATTGAGAATCCTTCTGCAACTGATTTTGGCCTGTGGCAGAAGTTTCACACTTAAAACTAGGGTTATCAATGTTTTTTTCCCTACTTTTCCTAGCGGTATCAAACAGGGAGTCCTTTCCCAAGTAAATCATGCTGCTGAGAATACTGAATGCTGGCTCACCAAGTAGTATTATTTCTGATTTTAACTTATCCAAATTCTTCCCCCTTCCTACTTTTTTAGTCTTTGTGGTAGCTTCAGATTGTTCGGACTAGGGACTGTTCTGGGGGTCCAGAAATGCTATTCTTTCTTTATTCCTAATTCAGCTCATTATTTCTCTTGACGGTTTAGACTTTTTGATCGCTCAGATGAATTTTTTCCTTATCTGCTTCTACAAAGTAACCTGGTGGCAGATTTATTGGCATAGCAGCAGATCTCTAAATAAATTTGGGTAGAGTCATAACTTTGATCACATTGTCATTGTTCAACTCTGAACAGTGAACATCCCTTGAATTACGCCCCCCCATTATTTTATGAATTTTCTACCTATCTTGAATGAGATTTCTCCTATTATTTTCACTTAATTTTTGCTATTGTTATATAAAAATGCTAACAATTTTTTGTGGATTTATTTTGTATCCTCATATTTTATTGAAACCATAGTTAGGGCAATTGGACAGCACACTGGATAGAATGTTGGGTCTGGTGTCAGGAAGATCTGAGTTCAAATTCAGCCTCAGACACTTACTAGCTGTGTGACACTGGGAAAATAACTTAACCCTGTTGACCTTAGTTTCCTCTTCTGTAAAATGAACTGGAGAAGGAAATGACAAACCACTCCAGTATCTCTGCAGAGAAAACCCTAAGTGGAGTCACGAAGATTCAGGCATGACTAGAAAACAACAACAACAACAAAAATATCATCTCTTAGTTTCTTTGCTCATTCCTTGGAATCTTCTAAATAAACATTCGTCATCATCAAATAGGGCTATTTTTGCCTCCTCTTTGTAGTGTTTATTTCTTTAATTTTTTCACTCGATAGTCCTGCTGTCTATAATTTCTAGATCCTCCCATGTTAAACAATAATGTGGAGAAGGAATGTCAGTGTTCTTCCTCTGTTTATTGTGAACACACAAGTAGTTTCTTCACTGAAAATAATTTCAGCTTTGATGGTTTGTCACATGAAGATAGTTCGTCTCTGCCTGCATTTTTTTAAATGGAATTTGTTTTAAACCCTTGTACTTTGGTGTATTGTCTCATAGGTGGAAGATTGGTAAGGGTGGGCCATGGGGGTCAAGTGACTTGCCCAGGGTCACATAGCTGGGAAGTGGCTGAGGCCGGATTTGAACCCAGGACCTCCCGTCTCTGGGCCTGACTTTCACTCCACTGAGCTACCCAGCTGCCCCCTCTGCCTGCATTTTGAAGATTTTTTCCCAACATAACGATGCTTGTCTTTTGTACCTAACACAGACTGTCTTGGCCTCCATTGTCTGAAAGGACAGGCAGGTTGGACTCATTTCTCCCCCCCACAGTGTTTTCTTGTATGCTTAAGGGCGTGTGAGGTCTGTGTCTGGCTATCTGTAGAAGGCTCCCAGGCAGCACCCATCTTGCTTCCTCAGTTATAAGGAGCGGGTCACTGTAGCCCAGTTATATTAGCCACAAACAGTCAGATTAGCTTTTATTAAAAAAAAAAAAAACAAACAAAACCCTTTACTTGCCCTCTTAGAATCAATACTGTGTATTGGTTCCAAGGCAGAAGGGTGGTCAGGGCTAGGCAATGGGGGTCAAGTGACTTGCCCAGGGTCACACAGCTAGGAAGTGTCTGGGGTCAGATTGGAACCCAGGATCTCCTGTCTCTAGGCCTGGCTGTCCATCCATTGAGCCTCCCAGCTGCCCCTACAGATTAGCTTTTACACAGAAATCTTTACTTCAGAATGCACAATCAACAATATGCATTTTACTCCCTGCATTATCCACCCTCCTTTGCACCTCACTCCCTGGGGAGGGACTCAGCTCCGAAGAGCCCATCGTCTCTGTGCACAGGTCCAAAGCCCACTAGAAGCTTGGATGCTGAGCGTTGTGGATTCTCCGGGTTCCATGCAGTGCTGGCTGCAGCGCTCTGCCTCTAAGCCTGCCTCCAGGGCTCTGCCAGGAGGAGCCCTAATAGCCAAATGTGGAGGATGAAGAATACAGAACAGGATCCCTCATAGCCCCCTTCTTGGGTCTGGGCTGCAGGGGAGGAAGCAGAAGGGAGCGAGCCTTCCCCTCTCGCTGCTTCACTTCATGGTGACCTCTTCTATCTGGGTGAGTCAGGAAAGAGAGGCAGGAAGAGAAGGTGGCGGCTGGCTTGGGCTTGCCAACTGCAAAGGGTGCAGGCAGCCAGTCAAAGGGGGCTACCCCATCCCCGCGAGGCCTCCATGTTCTAAAGGCTTCTTAAAGGTGCCTCTGCATTTGGTGCACCGGGATGAGCGGGGTTTACATCTAGGTTTAATTTAGAATATTTTCTAAATGGGGCCACGATTCATGTCACCTCCCAGAGCTGACGAGCACTTCCACTGGGTTATCCGTGTATCGTTGTGCAAAATCTATTTCCATGGCATCCCTACTTGCAGGAGAGCCATCCTTTAACGCCCAGATTGGGGTTATCTATTGAATAAAAGGCAGGTCTTTTTCTACATTGACTCAGAGAACCTTAGAGTTTCTCCTCATTGCATTCCACATTTAGAGCCATACATGGTTCGATTCAGCTCGGTCCTGGGAGCACATTCTGTAAACACAGGAGCGCCTCCAGAAAGGCCCTTTCGGGAGCTGGAATGTTGGCTCGGCTCAGAGGAATAGGAAGGGAAATAGAAATAGAAAGGAGGACGTTCCGAGGTTCCGAACTAAGAAGAGGCTGTGTGAATAGAGAGAAAGATCTGGCTGGGAGGGGGGCTACAGAGGCAGCCCCAGGGAGACGCGAACTGTTGGCAAATGGGGCACGAGGGAAAAGGCAGAGTCAAGAATGCTTCCGAACTTATGAAACTGGGTAACTGGGAGGATGGTGGCACCATAAGTGTGTGAGGAGGGAATGAAGTTTTTTGAGAGGGATATTTACACCAATGATGGGGTTTATATTCATTCATTTAATAAACATTCCTTAAGCACCTCCTCTCTCTATATAGAACTCTGTCCTTGGGGCCAAGAGAGTTGGAAAAAAAAGACCCAAGCACAGCCCTCATGAAGATTATGATCTCCGAGAGAGAAAAGCTTTATTTTCACTTATTTTGGGGCAGATTGATTTGGGACACGAGAGCTCTGAAAGCAGCACATTTCCACATAGGGAGATGCTATAATCAGATATAGGAAGGCCCTGAAAAACTGGAACTCATCCTGATAGAAAGGTTAAGCAGGAGGCAAGAGAACTGGAAGCAACGCCTTGTGAGGTATCTAGATGTGGGGAGTTTTTAATCTATAGAAAAGAGATATATAGAAAGGAGGTAATGGCTGTTTTCAGGTGTCTGAAGGACTTTGTAAGAGGGATTCATAATTATGCTCTGCCTTCTCCCAGAGGAGGGGAACTAGGAAGGCTGGAGAAGGTAGCATGGAAGCAGATCTGGTTTCATGAGTTATTTCAAGAGGTAGGGATTTTTCTGTTTCTAAAGTCTTCAAGCAAAGGGTGCATGATGATTTGCCAGAGACGTGATGGGGAGATTTCCTGTTCATTTACAAGCTGGGCTTGAAGACTCCTGAAGACCCTTCCAACTCTGTCCTTCTATTTAGGCTCAACCATAAAGCCCCCAAGAGAATAGTGGTCTAGGGGCAGAGTGTCAAGGGCAAAATGGAAATGAAAAATGTGACTCCAAATGATGAGAGGTAGCCATACATACTTGTCATCTTGCTCAAGGAGCTCTCATCAACTTCTCTTCTAACTCTTTAAATTGGACTCTTCTCTTGGTAGCCTCAACAAGGGCTTTCCTTTGAGCAAGGAATATGGTTACTGAAGGGAAGGTGGCCCCTTCAGCAAATCTGGAGAGAAGATGATATGCAGGAAGGAGTATTGAAGGTGACTGAGAATGTCTTTTCATTGATTGGTAAAGGTCACTCTGCCCTTAGAGACACGAAAGGGAGAATCAAGTCTCAAGAACAGGCTTTCTTATCATTATCGATAGATAGCTGCCATTTAAATGCACAGAAGAATGAGCTCTTCCAGCTTCATAATGTAAATTGGTCTTTGAAGAAACGCTCCCATAATTTACACCGTCAGCCAAACCTTCTGAGTAGACTGCTGCCTATTAGTCACCATGGCGCCATCCATTATTCTGCCTAATATTGTCACTCAGTGAATTGAAGCACATTTGATTAAATTCAAGCGGAAGAACAAACATTTCCCTAGTCAGAGACCTCAGTTTGAGAATAATAATATTCAGTGCACCAAGGAAAAGTACCTTATATTGGTATAAATCTCGCTGGAGAAACTCCTTGGATCACAAGTCTGAGTTGTTGATGGAATTATTAAGCTGAACTTCATTGCAACACTTATACAACTTGATGATCTTTTTGATGTGATGACCCCATTGCCAAGAGGGCTCCTCACAACCCATCCAAACTTGTCTCACAGTCTGCTTTTTCTCTGGGACCTGACCTTAAACATTTGGGCCCACCTCTTTCTCAGTAATCGAATATGAGTCCAAGGGTATGAATAATTTAATGAATTTTCTTGCATAATTCCAAATCATTATTCAAGATGGTTGATACAATTCATAGCTTTATTGGCAGTGAATCGATGCCTTTGTCTTCTTCTAGTGCCTTCAAAATTGAATTTTTCCCTTCTTTCTAATATTATGGCTCTAAGGCAGCATCTTGAAGCCATCTTAGTGGACATTTCTCTGAAGATTAGAAGTTTTTAACAATTAAAAAATGATTTGTTAGAAAGTGTCTCTTCTTCATCAAGCCATTTGTTCACATCACTAATTACTCACCTCTCAGAAAATGGCTCTCGATCATAATTTTGCATCAATTCCCTCTTCTCTCACTGTGCTCAATTTTATAATATGTATTTGACCAATGTATTTTTTCTAATTCAGACATTCCTTCTGATTCTACCTTCCTTGATTTTGTTCTTAGAAAAACTTTTAAATTATATATATATGTATATATATACATATACATATCTATGTATTCCAATTTATTTATTTATTTATTTATTTGTGGTTGCCTTATCTGGCTATGAATTGCTACTTAATTCATAGAACACCTGTGAAAAAATATATACTCTTCCATTCTTTTCAACCTATTTTACAGCAAAGCTTTTTGTATCATCAGATATCAATATGGAATTTATTGAGGGATCATGGTAGGAGAAGAGGTGGCAGGGTGTAGCGAATAGTAAACTGGTCTTGAAAACAGGAAGATAAGTTCATGATTCTGGGCAAGTCTTCTAACAGCTGAGAATAATAGTTGTATGATTGTACCTTAGGTACTCTGAGACAGGAAGTTGTACTTATCTGTCATTATGTATCAGAGAGACATCCTAAACCCGTGTCTTTCTGACTCTGAAGCTTCCTTTCATCTGCTTATCCCTTGTCCCACACATCTATATCTATATTGCTCTCTCTTGCCCTCTCTCTTCCTTTCTCTTTTTCTCTCTCTCCCTTTCTCTCTCTATCTCTGTCTGTCTATCTCTGTCTCTGTCTCTGTCTCTCTCTCTTTCTCTCTCTCTCTCCCTACTCCTCTCTCCAAGTTGATGAACATTTATGAATTACTTCTTATGTTCCAGCCATTGTGTAAAGTGTTTGGAATACAAAGAAGGCGAAAAAATAGTTACCAAAAGGATAACATATCTGTAGACTGACCTTGTATAGCCTTGGTCTTGAATAGATATAATTACAAAGTGCTCCTTAAAGAAAAAAAAGAACTTTATTTCTTTAATATATCTGCAAGAATATTCATTGCTCATGGTTAGACCATGCCAATATGATAAAAATGTTAATACTACCAAAGGTAGTTGAAAACTCTTTTAATGCTTCATCAATCAACTTAACAAAGGAATACTTAATAAATCTCGATATAATTACAAATCATTGGAAAAACAAAAGACCTAGATCATCAAGGGAAATTACGAAAAGAGGGAAGGAAAAATATGGAATAGCACTTTTATACCCCAAACTATAGTATAAAGCAGCAATCAAGAAAACTATCAGTTTTGGTTAAAAATAAAGGCAGATACTCAATAGAGTAGATTAGACATTGAATTTCAAAGTATTAGTATCTGGTAAAGTGGAAAACAAATTATTTTTAAGAAGATCCTTATTTAACAAAAAAAAACTACTGGGGAAAATGGAAAGCAGCCTTGCTGAAATTAGGTGTAGGCCAATATCTTATACCCATGGTGTATAAGACCTTATGGTATGTGTGCCAGAGGGGGCATTCAGAGCCCTCTCTGTGGGCACATGAGCTGTCACCCCAGCACAGAGTTCCTTACCAGAAAGCCAGAGGGACTAGCAGGTGGGCTGCACCCCTCCCCTTCTCCACATGTGCCCAAGGGCATTTCTCACATTACTTGCCACTCTGAAAGGTTCGCCATCACTGTCTTACACCATAATCCACAGTATATTCTTATCATTAAAGCTCATATTATGAAAACATTACTGGGAAGCAGATCATATGCCTTTCCCAGCTCTGGATAGGATGTGGATATTTAGCCAAACTAGGGATAGAGGCAATTACCAAAGGTAAAGTATAGAACCAATTACAAGAAATTAAACCTTCTTCACAGACAAAATTAATGTATTTGGATAAGAAAGGAAGTGGTAGAATAGTGGAAAAACCATGTGCATGAAATTTCCCTGACAAGGGTCTGGCATCTAAATTCTATAAACAATTTATATATTTGGAGGTATAAAAAGAGACAAAACAGTTCCTGTCCTCAAGTAGTTCACGGTCTAATGGGGGAGACAAGAAGCAAACAATTATGTGCAAATAAATCACAGGCTATATTAATAAGAAACCATGAACAGAGCAAAGGCACTGTCAGACTGGTTGATGGGGGTCTGACCAGAGGCTAATGAGGTGAGAGAGTGAGATGGTATGGCAAGGCTTTATTGGAGGAAAGTTGGGGGCCGAGGAAGGGAGAGAAAGGGAGGAGCCTGAAACCCCTGACAGCTAGGGGTCTCCATCTGGGTGGAGAAGGGGCAATCTTTTATAGGTCGGTGCTCTAGAATTAGGTAACCTGGGTTGTCTCTTTTGGGCAAAGTTGGGTACTTGTGTGCAGATGACTGGATACCCCTCAGGGGGTTGGTTGGGAACCTTGGTCTCTGAGTGTGGAAAGTTCTCAGGCTTGATGGCCGGTGATGCAGGAGGTCATTTGTCTACGCCTGACAGCAAAATCCTGATGCTCTTCTAAGTTTTACTGGGCCTTTGTCTCACAGTTTGGACAGGTGCTGGGGTGGGGAGAGCTATTAGTCTCAGTAGGGATTGGGGGAAATGGGAGAAAGGGGTTTTGTTCCCAGGATCTATCAGCACTAGAATGGAGAGGGATTGGGAAAGTCTTCTTTTAGAAGATGGGATTTTAGTTGGGACTTAAAGGAAGGTCAGTTGTCAGAATAGAGTAGTGAGAGTGTTCCTGGCATGAGAACCAGTCACAGAAAATGCCCAGAGCTGAGAGATGGGAGATCTTCATGGAACAGCCAGGAGGCCAGTGCCACTGGTTTGAAGAGTACCTGAGAGGATTAGGAAGTAAAATATGGGATGGTAGGAGGAGACTAGGTTACAAAGGGCTTTGAATGCCCAACAGAAGATTTTGCATTTGATTCTGGAGGCATTAAGCAGCCTCTGGCGTTTTTTGAGTGGGGGATGGGGTGCCATGACCAGATCTACACCTTAATAAAATTACTTTGGTGGGTGAATGAGACAGGAAGACTCTCCAGCAGTTATTACAATAGCCCAGGTGTGAGGTAAGGGCTTGCACTGGGGGTGTGTGGGGTGTGACAGCATCAGAAGAGAGAAGGGGGTTTATCTGAGAGATGCTGCAAATGAGAAATCAATAGATCCTGGCAACAGATTAAATATGGAAAGGAGAGAGATAAGAATCGAGGATGACACCTAGATTGTGAGTCTGAGGGACTGGGAGAAGGGTGGTGCCCTCTACTGTAATAGTGAAGGTAGGAAGGATGACGGTTTGGGGGGAAGACAAGAAGTTCTATTTTGGGCATTTTTAATTTAAGAAGTTTACTGGATGTTCAGTTTGAAATGTCTAAAAGGCACTTGGAGATACAAGATGGGGTATCAAAAAAGACACCAGGGAAGGCTATATAGACTTGTGAATCCTTAGCAAAGAGATGGTAACTAGACCCATGGGAGCTGGTGAGTACACCAAGTGAAGTGGCATGGAGGGAGAAGAGAAGAGGGCCTGAGCCAGAACCCAAGTGGCCCTCTACAGTTAGAGGGCATGGTCTGGAGGAGGATTTAGCAAAGGAGATGGAAAAGGAGCAATCTGATAGGCAGGAGGAGAAACAGAGAAAGAGAGAGGAGGATGACCTGAAAACCTAGAGATAGCAGAGGAGAGAATGATCATCATTGTCAAAGGCAGCAAGTGAAGCTGAAAAGAAAGAGGACTGAGAGAAGATCAATACATTTGACAGTTACGATATCATGGGTAGCTTAGGAGAGAGTAAGTGCTGTGGAATGATGAAGAAGCCAGATTTTTAGGGCTTAAGGAGGAAGTGAGAACAGAAAACATGGAGGCTTTTTTTCAAGAAGTTTAATCACAAAAGTCAGAAGTAATAGTTGGCCCAAACCAAAGGATCAAGTGATCAAGGTCTTTTCAGAATGAAGACATTATGGATGTGTTTGTAGACAGCAGGGGGAAAGCCAATAGAAAGGGTGACTGAAAATAAGTGAAAGAGTGGGAATGGCAGAGGGGCAATCTATTGGAGGAGAAAGGATGGAATGGGATCTCTTTCTCTCTCTCTCTTTTGGTGGTCATCTGATCTTTATTTATTTATTTGTGACTTTGAATTTTTATTTTTTATTTTTTCCATGGTTCCATGATTCATATTCTTACTCTCCCCTCCCCTCCCATGGTCGATGTGCATTTCCACTGGTTTTAACATGTGTCATCGATCAAGACCTATTTCCATATTATTGATAGTTGCATTGGCTGATTGTTTAGAGTCTACAATCCCAATCATGTCCACATCAACCCATGTGTTCAAGCAGTTGTTTTTCTTCTGTGTTTCTACTTCCATAGTTCTTCCTCTGAATATGGGTAGTATCTTTTCCATAAATCCCTCAGAGTTGTCCTGGGTCATTGCATTGCTACTGGTAGAAAAGTCTATTACATTCAATTGTACCATAATGTATCAGTCTCTGTGTACAATGTTCTCCTGGTTCTGCTCCTTTCACTCTGCATCAGTTCCTGGAGGTCTTTCCAGTTCACATGGAATTCCTCCAGTTTTTTGGAATGGGATCTTTTAAGCAAGCAAGGGAATTAACCTCTTCTTGAGAGAAAGGAATGAAGGAGGAGAGTGGCAGCAGGCATATGACTGGAATGGGATGAGGAAGAAGGCACTCTGCATTTGGCATTCTTTTATCAGTGTCTACAATAGCTAATAATGACAGCACTAATAGTAGATAACATTTGTAGAGTGCCTACTATGGGTCAGGCATTGTATTATTTTATATATGTTATACCGTTTGATGCTCACAACCTGGGAGTTAGGTCCTGTTATTTCCATTTTGCATATGAGGAATTTGAGGCAGACAGAGGTAAGTGACTTGCTGAGGGTCACACAGCTAATAAGTGTCTGAAGTCTGATTTAAACTCAGATCTTAAAGACCTGGTGCTCTATCCACTGTGCCACCTAGTCTGAGGAGGTTTTTGGTTTTCAGGCCATCACTGCTCTAAGTTCCTTCCTTCATGTCAGGCCAAAGTAGAGTACAATTCAGTCAAGCGGAGGCATATACTTCTCATGCATCTTAGCACTCTGAACCCTTCAGAGGAGATGGCTATGCCCTTTCTCATCATGGGCCATTGGTCTCTAAGCACGAGTGGTAAAAAGAGAGGCATCCTCCCTTACTTGGAGGACTGCCTCATTTACCTTTCTCTTTCCAGGGACTAAGCTGGGAGCTCAATCAGTGTTTACAGAGCTTCTGGGAGTTGAACTGCCCTGGAGCTGTCCCAGGTACCCAGAGGAGAGGCTGGCTTGATATTTATCCATCTAGTACACTCGCTGAGAATTTTCCAAAAGAGCAATTTCCATCAGATTATACTTCTGCTTAAGCTTTTCTGTTTTCTTAGCACTGAGATGAAGTGTAGCTCCCAAGTATTAGGAAAAAAGTATTTGGAGGAAAAAATAGAGAAAGAGAAGCGATGAAACATTGTATGTTTTCTTTGCAAGCACAATGAGGATCTGATTAACATCACACAGCGCACAGCAAGGCTACAGTAAGCTGCTGGCTTCTTTTGTGGGGGTCCAAGGAAAGGAAGTTTGGCCTTTTCTAGTCTCTGTTAGGTTAGATGGAATAGATTGGACATCCAGTCAAATTCCCACAAAGCAACTTAGAAAAATCACGTTTCTGCTCATCTCAACCCGTTTTCCCAATGACTTATTAAGTCTTCTCGCTGCCAAGTTAAATCTCCCCAAGTGGCAGAAACTCCTGGGGAGTTTTCAGTGTCAGCTGAGACAGAGACAAGTACTGCTGTTCTCCTTGGGTGCCTGACCCATCTGATTCCAGTTACCATTTTTTACTGCTTGTACAGGATCGTAAGTCTGCTGACAGGCTTTGCCAGCCAGACTCCCTCCTTCTGGAACATTCCAGTCAGGCCAAGATCTTTCTTGTCCAAACAAAATCTGACCGTTCTGTCTTTCCAGTGGGATCCTTGGACCCCAAGCTCTAGCTCACTGGGGAGGTAGGAGTAAATTCTTCGTAGCACAGAGCTCCTCCAGACCACATCAATATCTCAGGCATGCCTATCGTGGCCATTTGAAATTCAAGGGAAGCAAATTCTACTGTAAAATTTTAAAAGCATTCAATAATAAATGATTCATGCGGAGCTTTTTTCCTTCCTTTTGAAAAGTCCCATTTTAAATCCTCAGCCAGCTAATCATTGGTGACTAGATGGAATGTAGACCTTCACTATTCCAAATGATGAATGTTGGGGGATAAATGCTTGAAGGCATGAAACATGATGACCCCCCGGATTTCAAAATACTCATGAATTTTAGGGATGGAGAGAGAGATCCAGGTGTAACCAAAGGAATATGAGGAGTCTTAAAATGACACCAAGCCTGGGCGGAGCACAGCCCAATTTCTCCATGGAACTGACTTTTGTTCCTGGGAGCCGTGGCAGAATAATTTGGGGAACAAGACTCGGAGGGGGGCAGGATCTCAGGCATGCAGTTCTTCGCTGCCATCTTCTGCCACACGGTTGTTCTTGGCCATGTTTTTCCATACGTCCTCTAGCTCTGTGGAGGATGGATTGGAGGAGGGTGAGGCTTAGGATGGGGAGACCAATTAGAAGGTTACTATCACCGTGCAAGTAGGAAACGATGAGAGAGAGCCTGAAGGGTGGCAGTAGCTGTCTGAAGAGAGACAGAGTCAGCTGGAAGAGATGCTGTGAAGGGAGAAGGGATGCTCCTTGGTAGCTGGCTGTCTATGTAGGGTGAGGGAGAGTAAAGGCTTGAAGGTGCCTTAGATGTACAGACCCGGGTGCCCTTGGCAGTAACAGAGGAGTTTAAATGAGAGGCGACCTTTCTCCAGAAGGACAAAGACTTCTATTTTGGACATCTATGTGTCTTGCAGACATCCAGCTGTAAGTAACCAACAGGCAAATTTGGTGATGTGGACTTGAGCTTGGGGAGAGGCTATGTCTGGACAGAGAACCCTGCAAGTCACAGGGCCTTCTTTTTTTTGACTAGATGCCACAGACAGTCCCCTCTTGGGAGCCAGCCAGGATGCGATGGTCACCCAGAGATTCGGGAACCTGCATTTGGAACAACCTCAAGCGGCCTTGAAAGGAGTCACCTGAGAGAATTCATTTCGTGTCATCTTTGGTTAGGGATGAAAAATGTTGCTCCAGGCTTCTTTGCCCTTCTCCTGCCTCAGTCTTGACACTGAGGACTCCAGACTTCTTCCTCAGTGGATATGAATTGCAGCCACACAGAGGGATGCCATCAAGGTGCTTTTGCATCCAGTAGCCTTTCTAGGAGAGGCATCATAGCCAGGCCACATAGCATTACGCACATTTAGATATCTAGATTTTCAAACACACACACACACACACACACACACACACACACACACACACACACANATCTAGATTTACACACACACACACACACACACACACACACACACACACACACACACACACAGCCATAGCAGTCACAACTCTGCAGAGTCAGACAAGAGTCCTGGCTGCAGAGCCAGGACAATGCTTTGGGGAGAGCTGCTCCCCTTTCCTTCCTTCCTGGATAAGATCTATGCATCCCGGCTCTGCACATACTAAAGGAACCTTACAGAAGCCTCATCTCCCTCAGGTTCAGGGTATTTTGGGTAAAAGGCATTCTTGATTTGATTCGTTAGAGAGATTCTCTTCCTGCCTTGGTATGTCTGTGAAGACAAAGTCCAAGCAGCCCTTCCATTTCTGAGGGGTGTGTGTGTGTGTGTGTGTGTGTGTGTGTGTGTGTGTGTGTTCTCACACATGTGTATGTATGGGTGAGGCAGGTGGCAGTGGATGGTGGTCAGTTGGAATGAAGACGTCTCCATTGGTTGAGAGGGGGCTGCTTAATGCTTTAAAAGTAATTAATGAAGGAAGAAGAAAAGCAGGAACAGTTGGAGAAACACAATTTCAAAGTATTGTGAGGTTTTCCTTTCCACCCAGTGAACTGGCAAAGGTGCCAAAATGTGGGCAAAGCCAATGTTCTGGGGACTCTGGGATGCCAACACACTAATGAATTGTTGATGGAGTTGTGAGTTGGTCTAATGATTCCTGAGAGCACTTTGTAGAGGAAGCCACTAAACTGTCCTCACAGTCGGACTGTGGGATTTGCCTCCTGGGCTCGGCAGCCATCAGGTACAGAAGGGAAGGGCCCATAACCCCCCGGATATTCCCGGCAGCCCTTTATGTCCTAGCAGGTGTCGGGCACCAAATATTGGGAAATGGCTAGCTAAATGGGCCCATACCAAAGTGACAGCGGCGGGAGCCTTGTTAAGCTCCCCTTCTGGGCCAGCCTCTGGGCTACGCTGCAGGGTTACGAGAGAGGCTGCCTGCGCTCAGCAATCCTTCATCCTAGAGTCAGCGACAACACCTGAAAAGGAGGCACACAGAGGGAGGAGGACAAAAGCGGGCGAGGAGATGCAAGTCCAGGCAATGAGCTAAATGGGGAGCCCCCATGGCTGGAGCCCCTGGAGAAACAAGGGCCTGGGCTGGGGATCCCCCAATCCTGAGAGAGGGCTTCAGGGTGCGGGCGATGGGCTGTGGCTTCAGGGAAAGACAAAAGGAATAAGAAGAATTCAGGAGAAATCACCCCCACGTCCCTCAGGACCGGAGCTTCTGTGAATGGCTGCTGAGGGAAGAAAGCCCGCCCAAGGGATGGCGCCTCTCCTCCCCCCATAGTGTCCTCCTGATCCCTGAGCTGGGATCCTCTGTGGCTCGGGATGCCCCGAAGGGGAGGGCCAAGTCCCTCCCTCCAGGCCACAGGCCCGTCCATCGTCAATCAAAGCCCCAATCAGCACTGGCCAAGAAGTCCACCCGGGCCAGGTCAGCGCTCTCCCTGGAGGCTCAGAGACACGAATGGGGGAGGTCCTGCCTTCCAGAGGCTTCCCCTCCTCCAGGGGAGGCCACACGTCCACGCAGATACAGACGTCCCTGGGGGAAGAGGGCAGAGGAAGCTCTGGCCACTTCTGGGGCCCAGGCCAGGCTCCATTTGAGCCCCTCGTCCGTATACAGATTGTTCCGGAGCTCCCTGGAATTGCTGTTTGGTGCCGAATTTGTGGGGGGCGCGGGAGGCCGGCGGCTCGGGCCAGAGCGACTCGGGCTCCGTTTTCTACAGAGATCTTGTGTTCGCTCACGCAGAGACACTCGCCCTTCCCCTGGGGCAGCCCATGTCCAGCCCCGCGTGGCGGCCAATAAACCCACTTTGGAAATCCAAAGGAAGAAAACCGAGCCTGGCCGGGCAGCCTGCCGAGGGGCCTCATTTGCATAGTTTTTAACTCTGCGCCCTGCCAGCCAGCCTGCAGCCCTGCAGGGAGCGAGCAGCTAAATTTAGAGCCTTCTTATCTCCTCCTCTCAGCACAGGGAAGCTCACGAGATGCCACGGGGGCCACCCGGCTTGTTTCCCCAGAGTCCAGCCCAGCCCTTTCTGAGCTGGAGAGCCGCAGCACCCGCTGGACAGCTCCTGGGTGCCTAGTGCAGGTGCCACCGGCTTGCTGTCCCCAGGGCAGGATCCACGATGCCCAGAGGCGCCTGCATGGCGACCTCCCCAAGGACACGCCTGGCCCTACGGAGTTATAAAGTGAAAAGCTGAGAAATGGAGCGTTTCCCAGCCGGGAAAGCCAAAGGGGACAGCAGGGAGGATTCCCTGCTACGCTTGGTGGGTGCCACGCTGGCATCTGAAGCCGGGCAGACAGCTTCTTAGTGCGAGCCTGGCCAGGTCGGGTTCAGCAGTGGATGGGCAGGACGACCCCACAAGGAATGAATGAATGAATGAATGCATGAATGGCCTTTCCTTTTCCATTCTCCTTCTGTCCATTTGGCTTTCCGGCTGCCGCTCCCCAGGCAGTCCTTCCACCTCTTCTGGCCGCTGAAAATGGCCCTGCTACGTCCCCGCCTTTCCCAGGGAGGTCGAGGTGCTCCCAAAGTCAGAGAAATCACTGGGCCACGAACGCCTGCCTGCTGGACGGCCCCGGGACCCGGCCCTGCCTCGGGCTGCTCCTCCTCTGGGCCAATGCAGGGCTCCGGGTCTCCCTTCGCCTTGGGCTTATCTGACTCTGCAGTGCCCAGTCCTGGAGCCAAAGACCAGCCGAGACTCAAAGGCAGGCGAGTGGCTGCTGCCCACGGAGTGGGGCTATGAGGCAGCCGCCTCCCTCTCTGCGTCCCCTCCTCCGGGTCCAGAATCCACTCCACTCGTGCTGCTCCTATTTCCAGGCATGCCGTGTGTGTGTGTGTGTGTGTGTGTGTGTGTGTGTGTGTGTGTGTGTGTGTGTGTGAGAGAGAGAGAGAGAGAGAGAGAGAGACAGACAGAGAGACAGACAGAGAGAGAGAGAGATAAAGAGAGAGACAGAGAGACAGACAGAGAGAGACAGAGAGACAGAGACAGAGACAGAGACAGAGACAGAGAGACAGAGAGACAGAGAGAGAGACAGAGCCAGAGGGAGAGGCTATCTTTGGATCTCCAGGACTTGGCACGGAGCCTTGGGCTCAGCACATTGACACGGTGCTTGGCACACAGTGAGCACGTGATAAAAGCTTGCAGAGTCGAAGTGGCTTATGCTAGAACTGCTTTCACTCCAGCTTCCTGCCTGATTTGACCGGCTCTGACCCAAAGGGTGCCCATGGGGCCAGGGTTTGCCAGCCTAGACTCCAGGCCCTTTGAAAATGTTTTCCCTAAATCTGGGGGGTGGTGAGGCTGCCAGGTATCTGGGATTCCAGCCTCCTGGAAGGAAGAAAGCTATCCCCGGTTTCCTAACAGGATCTTCTTCTAAGGTGGTCCGGCCCAGAAGTGGGGCTCTGATGTCCTCCAGGCCAGCTAAGAAAGCAGCCCTTTCCCCTTACTCATGTGGAATGGTTGTCCTAACGTTGCTGCAAGCCCCAGCCTCAGGGCACGAGCATTAGCTGGCAGCGTACTTGGCTGGGAGTATGGAGGATGGGACCGATTTCATGGTCGCACAGCCTTTGGGCAAGTCCCTTCCCCCTTTGGGCCCGATGCAGGGATGGGCTGAGATGGGGTCGAAGGTCTCTGCCTGCTCCCCGCATCGGTGACACGCAGGTCTAAGAGCTTCCTTCCACGGCTGGTTCACAGAGAAGGGCAGAAGGAAAACCCTCCTCGATTCTGGGTGTTGCCAATGAGTTCCTTTTTCTACCTTTCCGGTTCTGCTCTTCTTGGCTCTTCCCGGGAACGTGAGGGTTAGGCTGGTGGCCCCCAGCCAGGCTGGTCACTGAGGGAAAGAGCGTAGGGTGTCTGTCCGGAGCAGCGCCGTCCCCTGGACTGCCCTGCCCGCTCTGCTCCTTCTCCCTCGAGAGGAGGGTCAGGGCGGGAGGAGCAGCCTCTCTACCTGCCTCCCTTCAAGCCAATGTGACTCTGGCCCCGAGAAGCCAGCCTTTTCATCATCCGGCCATGCGAGGCTCATTCTCTCTCGTTGGTTCAGTGGACCCCAAATGACTGAAGTGAAGAATGAATATGGCTGCCGGTGGGAATCATTCATAAGAGTTTTTTTCCCTTCCTCTGGGTGCTCACTGCGTTTTCAGCTTGATTGAAAGGGGGGACGGCAGCCAGGTTTTATGGCCGCCACCCCTCTTCGATCACGGGCGAGTGTTTCGATGGCACTTTGGGGAGCGCCGGCCCGTATTTATGAGGGAAGAAATTCTGCAGACTGAGCTCTCCATTTCCAGGCCTCGATTTCACTAATCTCATCACCATGGAGGGCGGCGGGTCCTGGGATTTAAGGGCTTCCATGTTTCTTTAGTGAAATCCATGAAAACGCACAAAGTTCCAGGGATAGCGAAGACAGGTTAGAGCATGAAGCGGCTGCTTCTCTGGAGTGGCGTCTCTCCTTCATGGGGGCTCCCCGCCTCTGCCCGTTGGGGAGGTGGCTCGACTGATTCTTGAGCTGAACTGGAGAGAGAACCCCTTCTTTCATGGAGAACAATCTGGCGGGGACACAACATGCAAACAGAAAGGCACCAACAAGTTAAACAGGGGATACATTTGTGATAATCAGAGGAGGAGCCAAGTTAGAGGAGGCCAAGAAAGATTTCTTATAGAAGGAAGGACATTAGCTTGGGCTAGAAGAAAGCCAGGAAGAAGAGACGAGGAGGGAAGCCATTTCAGGAGCAGAGGGGGGAGGGTCTTATTCAAGAAAAGTGAGGAGGCTAGTATTACTGAATCATTGTGTGTGTGTGTGTGTGTGTGTGTGTGTGTGTGTGTGTGTGTGTATGTGTGTGTGTGTGTGTGTGTGAGAGAGAGAGAGAGAGACAGAGAGAGAGAGAGAGACAGAGACAGAGAGACAGACAGAGAGAGACACAGAGAGACACACACACACACAGAGAAAGAGAGAGAGTTGTAAGATGACTAGTAAGTGGAAGGGAAGAATAGGAAGAGCTCAGAAGACCAAATAGCACTTGAAAAAGTTTGAAATGACCAAGAAGTGATAGGGAGCCAGTGAAGTTTACTGACTGACATCACCGGATCTCCTTAATTATGCCATCATCTAGCCTTCATCTCTACTCATAACCCATAAGAATCACAGAAGATCTCTCTGTTTTGCCTGAATATGAGCAGTGACGAGGCTGGCAGATATCTGGTCTTTGAAGCAAGAAAGATCCGAGTTGAGATCCCATCTGAGACAGTAACTGGGTGGCCATGGCTCTGGAGCCTTCGTGACCTCATCTATTTAGTGAAGACGGCCATACCGGTAGGATCTCTTTTTGCTGGTTCTGAATCTCAAACGAGGCAACCAGTACAAGGTGACTTACAGCTCTCTGTAGGTGCCAACCATTATGATGGAATCCTGCCCTCCTCCTCTAGTGTTTACAAACTTTCTTTCCAAGAATCCCCTCTATTTTAGCTAGAAATTAAAGCTGGTTCTGATTATTGATACTAATTTGCAGATTCTCTCCTCTTTGCTTTTAACCAAACAGGAACTACATTTGCCTCTCTCCAGTTCTGGGGTCCCCATCCAGTGGATGAATGTATTTGTCAGAGTAAAAGCCAGCTTGCCATTATACCCTGCCAAGAGAGAAGTCATTGAATTGATTCAGGAGAAATTTTGCCTAAATGTCTCAAGGATTGAATAGTAAATCTGAATTCTCTGAAGTTCTGCGCAAATGGGAAACTAATGAGAAAGGCAAACAATAGCTCAGGTGAAAATCGGAGCTCGGAATCCAACTGACCCCCAGAGCATACAGCTAGCTTCAAAGAGACGAGTTTGTTTTTTCAAAGCAATTACTTTTATTATTTTTCCACTTTATATTTATTGGCAAACTGCGTGGATTATGGTCTCACTGACACAAATTGCCTTATAATGTCCTATGTTTTCCTACAATGGTTTGACAGAAGATCTGAGCAGCTCCAGCTGTCCTAAAATAGGGGCGCATTGCTGATGCAGGATGGGAAAGGCGTACACAGTCCCAGGCCTTTCGGTGGGAAATAATTAGGCTTTTAAGTCACGCTTTGGCTAATTGGTAATAGTCAGACATTTTCCAAACATAAATGGTCAACAGGCTTCTGCTTACGTGCTTTTTCTTAGACAAGAACGGCCCAGCATTCTTTGAGAGGGCACAAACGGTTTCCTCTTTTTCGTTCCCAGCACCGGTACAGTGCCCGGCCTTTACTAGATGCTGGACATGTTATGTTAACGTATAATGTGTGTCATTGATGTAGGGGGCATGGATTGGGCGGGATCTGGGCCAAAGAGCAGTGTTAATGCCGGTCGGATCCCGGCTCTATCAAGGTCCAAATTCAGATAAATCATCTGTGCCAGAAGCTGCGGCCATCGAGAAGACCCGCATCTGGTGGCCCTTCAGAGACATGAGGAAAACGTGGGTTCTGGCTACGTGTCAGTTAGACTCCTGTTGGGGGCTGGCAGAGGCGGATGGTGTGCTGGGGGTGGACAGGTCAGCTCCATCCACGTGAGGAAGATGTGAGGACGTCCTGGCCGGGCAGGGCTGGTGCATCCTGGCAGATAGCCGGACCCAGAGTGCAGCCTGGCCCGGTGCTGGCGAGCTCCCCCCCTCGCTCGGCAGCGTCACTTCCCTGGGCTCGGGGACGCTCTGAGCACGCTTCTCGGGCTTCACTCATTCATTTCTTTCAGCGTGTTCGTTCTAACGAACATTAAATATATGTGATAGGTATGCACACACGCACTTCTTGTCTCTCCTCATTAGAACAGAAGCTCCTTGCCAGGAGCAAGTCTTGCTTTCTTGGTGCACTTTCCCATTGTCTAGCGCAGTGATGGTGAACTTTTTAGAGATGGAGTGCCAGCCGGGCCCCGATGCCACCCACCCCTCCCCAACCACATGCCCTGCCCCTCCCCACGCCAAGTGCTGGGCACACCCTGCCCTCCTCTTAGCCCACACAGGAGAGGAGGGAGCATTCCCATTGGGCTGCTGGGTGGAGGGGCAGGTGAAGTGAGGAATGTCCTCAGGGAGTGTAGAGAGGGAGAGGGGAGTGGCCTGGGGGCTCTGCCCCCCTCCAGCTCTGCTGCCTGTGAGCCCCCCCTTACCCCTGGGCACTCCCATTGGGCTGCTAGACAGCCAGGCAGGGGATGTGAAGAAATGGAGACCCAGTGGAGGGGGGAGAGGAGCAGCTTGGCCCTCGGCCATTCTAGTAATGAGCTCTTGGGGGTAGGGAGGGTGGCCCATGCCATCTTTGGCCCCCATGCCACAGGTTCACCGTGACTGGTCTAGCATGGTGGCTAGCTCAGTGCCTGGCACATAGGAGCCCTTGGTAAATCTTTGTTGATGCTTTTGAATGAAGATGATGATGATGACGATAATCATAGACACACATAGTCACTTTACTGCCCCATTTTGATATTTACAATAGTTTTGTGGGATTCATAGATCCATTTTATAGATGAGAAGACTGAGGCTGACAGAGACTTAGTGACTTGAAGCCACACAATTGGTAAGAGATATATTCTCCATACGACATTCCAAGTAAAGCTCCCCTTGTGCAAGTGTGTTCATGTTCCTCATCTTCTCCATGACAATCGCTGGCTTCCCATGGATGAGGGCGGCCTTCTTTAAAGGGGAGCTCATGTACTAACTCCCATGGGACCACGGCCTTACCCCGAAGGAGAAGGGATTAACCAGTTGGAGGCTGGAAAGATGGGTTGCAGCGAAGCAAAAATGACTCTTCCCTCGATCCCCGCAGGACCATGTCCTGGCCTTTACAGTGTTAAATGGTTGTGGCGAAGCCTTTCAGGGGATGCGGTTTATGTTGCAAGGCGGTGGCTGGTGCAAGAACAAAGGAGCCTTTCCCTCCCTCCTCTTGAGCAGGTCTCATAGCATGCCCTGGCATGGACGCTTCATACGGTCCTTCTTCCTGAAGCCATCCCTTTTTTTATTATTATTTTTATTTTTATTAAAGCCATCCCTTTTTGAACCTACTTTCTTACTGACGAGGGGCCGCCATCTTTCTGATCACGGAGGTTCTCAAGCTTGGTTTCCTCCTGGATGCCTCACGATCCAAAATGGCCACACACATACCTTAGTAGTTGCCAAAGGCCATTTTCAACCATCACCATTTTTTGGCACCTGCCCCGTTTCTCTTCTTGAGGTGTCCGTGTTAGTATAGGCCTCCATTCCCTCCTTCCTGGACTCTTGGAGCAGACTCCTACTGTGTCCCCTTGGGTCAGCGCTCTTCCCTCTCTGATCTACACGCTACCCAGCTGCCAGAATGATTTTTCCTGAGCGTGCCCCTCGCTCCTCCATAAATTCCAGGGACTCCCTATGAAGTCTCAGATCAAATCGTTTTTAAAATGCTCATCTCTTTCAATGTCACTTCGGTTGCTGTAAACAATCTCCACGCATGTAAGAGCGCCCATTTTGTTTGGGGTTCTCAATATTTTTGGGCGTGTGAGGTTTAAGATCAAAGAAGCACGCGGGCCAGAGGCTTCAGTGCTGAAATAAACTCCCCCGTTCCTGGATTCAAAGCTCTTCAGACTCTGGCTCTGATTCACGTGTCCCATGGTTTGGAGCTCTATTCTCACCTTCACTCTATAGTCTGACCGAATTGGGTTAGTGGATGTTCCAGTGATTTTGTCCTTTCACCAAAAAGTGGGTAATCAGAACAACTGAATCACATCAAAGGCATTTTTACTATAAATGAAACCAGAAATCCAAACAACAGTGGAGTTAAATGAAACCATGGCTTTGTGGTTCTCCTCAGAAAGGGTAAGAAAGGAGTGGGCAGACCCGGCTTTATCGTGGGTCATTCAAAGGCCATGTGAAACGCCATCTCACCATGACATCGGGTTACCTAATGACACGGGCAGAGCTGGAAAGGGTCGGAATTGTCTCAGCTTTATTTTTAAATTTTATTTGTTAGTTACATTAAAAATTCTCAGGGATCCCCTTTCCTGCCTTCCCTGCACCAGAGAAGACAAACTGGAGAAGTTCAGAAAAAAATGTATATGTCAACCCTATCTTTCACATTTCTATTTACCATTTCCTTCTCTGGAAGTGAACATTCACAGATTATTCTCCAAATATTGCCTGTAGTTGTATATCATGCTATAATGTTCTCTTGGAAAATGTAGGTCTTTCCGTTAAAAAAAAACTGCTCATTTCTTTTTTTATTGTGTTTTATTCCCCCCAATTACATGTAATAACACTTTCAAACATTAAAAAAAAAATTTTGTCCTAAATTCTCTCCTTCCTTCCATCCCCTCCCTCTCACCGAGACAGTAAGTAATCTGATGGAGATTTACACATGCAATCAGACAAACTGATTTTCCATATTAATCTTTTCTTTCTTCTAGGTCTGACCAGGCACAATATACCAAGAATCACTCTGGTAGGTGTGTAGAGTACAAGCCAGAGAAGGAAGGAGACCAGTTAGAAATCTATCCCAAGAGATCAGAGAGGAGGAAACAAAGGCCTGTCCTAACATGGACATGTTGAGTAGGAAAATAGAGGTAAATGCAAAGAAAGAAAAAAAGAAGAATATTGGAACATGCGAAGAAGCAAAATGATATATAATATGATTTGGTCTGGATTCAGACTCTTTCACTGGAAGCAGATGGAAATTTTAGGATTGTCTTGGATCATTGCATTGTTCAGAACAGCAAAGTTATTCTCAGCTGTTCATCCTACAAGAGTGGCTAAGTACGATATTCTTCTGGTTCTACTTCCTTCACTCTGCTTCAGTTTATGTATGTCTTTCTGGGTTTTTCTGAGCTCCTCCTGCCTGTCCTTTCTTGTGCCACAGGAATATTCCATTACAATCATATAGTAAAACAGCCCTTCCCCAGCTGATGAGTGAGTGCCCCTCACTTTCTAGCTCTTTGCCACCACAGAAAGGGCCATGATGAATATGTTTGTACCTCTGGGCCTCTTTCCTTTTCCTTTTTTACCTTTTTGGTATACAGACCTAGTAATGGCATTGCTCAGGCACACAGACTGTATGATTTCACAGCCCTTTGGACGTAGATCCAAACTGCTCCTACAGAATGGTTGAATCCGTTTACAACTCCCCCACCAGTGCATCAGTGCCTCAGTTTTCCCACGTCCCCTCCAACTTTTGTCATTTTCCTTTGCTAGCATGCCAACCGATCTGATAGGTGAGGGACCTCAGAGTTATTTGCATTTGCATTTCCTTAATTTATAGGCATTTAGAGCACTTTTCACACGACTCTTAACGACTAATTACTTTGTCTAAGAACTGCTTGATCGTAACCTTTACATTTATCAATTGGGGAATAACTTGTATTCTTACACATTGGATTCATTTCTCTAAGTTGTTTGGAGCCAGACTGGTAGAGACCAAATGGGTCTGTGCGTCTTCTCTGCCATCTTGGCTCTGCCCCATAGCTTTACTTTTTAAAGTGAATGTAAGGGTGGATTTGGGATGATCGCCAGAACTTTTCCACTGAATCAATGAGAGGTATGAACTAGATATGGACAGTCTAGACCTCTCTACTGAATTAGTCACCCTCAACCTACCTAGGAACACCTCTAGGGAGCCAATCAATCCATCGAGAACCATTGACTAGGATCAGGAAGTCCTTTGAAGACCTCGGATGACATAGAGACGCTGCACACAAACTGGGCTTGAAGCAGGTCCCGAACCTTGACCTCTCCTGTGACGTTTAAATAACCCAGCGGGCCAGTTTCTGTTCCAGGATTCCAGCGAACGCCCCGCAGATCCCTGAGAGAAAATCGCTCCACCACTCCACCACGCGCAGCCATGTCCCTCTGCCTCCCACTCATCCCCTCAAGGAGAGCATGCTGTTGGGAACTTGGGAGAGCTGGAAAAGCTGAACTTCTCATTGCCTTCCTAGAGGCATCCCAGAGACAGCTATGACTGCTGGAGTGCCTGCACTGGGAGCCCAAGACAAACTATCCACTTTGAAAAGAGGCAGCTCAGGACTATAAGAAAGCCAGAGGACGGCCATCACATAGCGAAACGGGGCATCTGGCGATCTCCAGCAAGGAGAGAGCTTAGCAGTGCTTTATACACAGTAGGCACTTAATGACTGCTTGTTGACTTCTAGGAGCTCCTTTTGGGTGCATTCGTTTCCGCGAGGTCCCCTTTCCTTGACCATGTATATGTTCTTGGAGGAGTTACTGCATCTGCGAATTCCTTTCCATTTTCTTGTACATTAAACAAGGCACTTCCCTTCCCCGGGTATAGATTTTTCCTCCCACATCCCTCTGGGTGAGAGATCTCTGGAAATTCTAGTTCTAGTTCTCACCTCATTCCTTCTTAGCATCGTAACAAAAAAGAGCCAAAGGTGTCCCAGATCCTACTTGGCAACTCCATATCCCACGTTTTCGCCTGTCCTGGGTAACAGTTGATTGAGCAGGAGGCTTGCCTTTGCTTTCCACGTACATTGGTGGGTCTGTGGTTTCTATTGGGAGCCCTCTTGGCCCCCCACGATTTTACCTGGGAACCAGCCAGGGTTCCTTCTTGCCAGGGCTTTGGTTACCAATAAAGCTTTAGTTAAAGGTGCCCAGGAATCCTCAGTTGGCGCCGTGGGTCCTTTCTTTTCTTCTTCTCCATTCGGACCCCCTCACCTGACAGGGCTGACTCTTTCCTTTGAGCCTGAAGCCACGGGCTGTGGGGATTTGGGTAGAAGAGAGTCATCTTTGGCTCCCCTCATCAGGCAGCAAGTCATACGAACGTTGTACAGGGAAGCCTGCTTTCTCTGAACGCTACGTATTCAGCATGAATGCCAGGCTCAAGGTTTCTCAAGTCCGGACCTGATTAGCCAAATGCTGTCAGGTTCTAAATGGCAATTTTGGCCTAATTGGGTCCATTAATAATTCAGCTCTGCCTCCCACTGTAATTCAGGGAGGCTTTCTGGATTCTCCGAACACTGCTGGCATGATGAGATGCCGTTTTAAGGGGATAAAAGTGACTTAGAATCTCCCCATCCTAATATATAATCATCTCAATTAGCTATTCCTCGATCATAAAATGCAGCCCTCAAGAACATTGCCATTTTCCCATTCCATTTATGGTGCCCAGCCTGATCAAGTCAGGAATCTGCTCTCTTGGGTGAGGGTCTCAAAGAAGACGAATGCAAGCCCACCGTTCTCTTGCGCACAGGCTGTGCCTCCCTGGGCTGGTGGCCTCATTCCAATGTTTCTGCTTTAAGGCAACTGATTACTAATGGGCACATGTTGAAAAATCTAAGACAGCCAACCAGGAAGACCACAATCCTCCCAACGAATGCCTTCCCATTGCCTCGTGCAATCCTCCTTATGAAACAGAAATCGCTTTATAAGTGTTGGGGGCCCGATTTGAACTCAGGTCTTCTGGACTCCAGGTCTGGTACTCTGTCCACGGCCCTACCTAGCTGCCCTGTGACCTTATTATCCGCCAGGAGTTTTGTGAACAGTCCACTTCCTTTGCACAGGGGCAAACACATCAGCTGGATGTGAATTCATCCGACAATACCCCAAGCTGACATCCTGAGAGACTGCAACACCCACTTTCCATTTTATCACCTCATTTGGTCCCCACAGCTACCTGGGAGTTGTCCGGCACCGGCATCATTAAACTCATTTTCCAGAAGAAGAAACTGAGGGTCATGGAGGACAGATAATGAGCTCTTTGCTGTCCAGACAGTAATATTCTTTGGCAGTCCTGGAGTGCAGGTCTCTCCTGACCAGGGCCGGTGGTCTTCCTGGTGTGCTGCGGCACGTGGCATCCCATTCTGGTTTCCTGGGTGGCCAGCTTCATAGACGAGCCACAGCTCTCGGAGGCTCCACAGCCATTGTTCTGGGGCTCCCAGATCGGACCAGCAAGAATGCTGAGGAAGATTCGCTGCCAAACCCCTTTCCGTGAGCTCCTGAACTGCGCTCCCTCGAGGCAATACGATGTTGTGGAATAAACGCTGCATCCAGCTCTGGAGGGGATGCCGGACCTCCAGGAGCTTCTCTTCCAGGGGAGAAGAAGCTCTTAAGAACTGTGAGCCTGAGAAGGGGCAGAGAAAAGGCAGCCGGTCTGCCTCCCCCGGCACGGAGACTCCAAGAGAGGTCTCGTGGGGGCCCAGAGGCGGGGGGGGGGGGAATCTACCAGAGGAAGAAGACGATGCGGAAGGAGAGGGGATTCCAGGAATGGCGGCTCTCTGGACAGGGTTGGGGGGGCGGCTCAGAGACCATCCAATTGGCTAAAACATATGGCAGAGGAAGGAGCGGGGTATAAAGCGAACACTGCCCAGGTAGGTGGGCAAGAGCCTGGGGCTGGCTCTGAGCGTGAGGGAGGGCCAAACCTTCATATTCTAGTCCAGAATGAGAACAAGAACGACCGTAAGCCACACGGTGACACCGTGTAAAAGCCTCTTTCTTTCACTGTCCACACTCACCCCTTATTTGCTCTGTTTTGCATATGGAGAAACTGAGGCTCAAAGATGTTAAACAACTTGGCCAGAGTCTCGCGGCTCGTCAGCAGGATTTGTACGGAAGCCTGCCTGCCTCTGGCTCCGGGGCTGCATCCCCAGCACACTGGATGCTTTTCATTCCGTAATCCAGGCAGGAGAGGCGCGCCATGACCTCGCAGCTCGTCCCGGTCACCTTTCCAGAGACACTGACCTAGTTGGGGCTTTATTTGGCCGAGCATTAGCTCGGACACCAAAGAGTGCGCTGAGAAACGGGCCATCCAATGGGACAGCGTCCGGGGGGGGCAGGGGGGGAAATTGCACTCAAGGCCATTTTTGGAAGCCTCGAGACCACTTGTGAGCCGAGAGCCAGTCCCGGCCCTGGCCACGGGGAAGAGCTGCTTCCTGGAGGCGCTGCGAGGTCGCTTTCCATCCCAGCGGAGGGAGCTCTTCTGTCCTCATCGTGGGTAACGAGGCTTTTGGGCTGGAGTCAGTGGAGTTGAAGGGTTTGTTCCGTGTCTGAAAGAGACTGCCCGCTTTCCGATGGCTGCCTGGGCTTCTAGAGGGCCGCCAGGCCTTTGGGGGTGGAGGACCCTGAGCCAAGGGCTCTTCTCTCCCTTCGGTGGCCTGCCCTCCCCAGCCCTCCCCAGCCCTCCCCGTGGGCTCCACGCTCTCCTCAGAGTGCCAGAAAGTGCCAATCATCAGTGGTGATGCCCGGAGGGTCTGCTCTTCTCAGGGGGGCCCAAAGAACTTGGAGTCAGATGGGAAAACGAGGCCTGTAGGCCGTGGGTTCAAGTGAGGAAGGCTCATGAAGCCTGTCCTGTGGCCCAGCCCGGGGCCCAAAGATCTCCTCCCCTTGCTTTAGGGGGCTCCCAGCCTGGAGGGAAAAGGGCTCTTAGGAAGATGGAGGGAGCAGAGGAGTCAAGCCAGCATTCCCTGAGCCTTGCCCAGGGCCTGGAGCTGTGCGAAACCCTTTACAGATACCACATTTGGGCCTTAAAAACCCTGTTATGTCCCGAGGCTAAGAGACGTTGAGTGACTTGCCCGGGTCACCAGGCTAGGAAGTGTCTCAGGCCGGATTTGAACTCTGTGCCCTGTGGTGCCTCCGAGCCTGTCTTCTTTACTAGTTGGGGCTCAGCCATTGGTCCCACACCTGCCAGGCAGGGGCTGCCCCTGGAGGAGGGACGAGGACACGTGGAGGAGGGTGTGGAGGGAGGCACAGACAGGAGGGCAGGTGGGCAGGTGGCTGGTGGACCGAATGGGGCCAAGTTCTTTCTCTGAGCTGGAGGTCCGCCTCTGGGGATCCGCTCGGTTCTTCTGCTTTCACTTGGGAGGGTTCTGGGTTCAGGGTTGTGCTGAGGCGGTGGGAGGTGAAGTTACTGGTGTACAGAGAGAACCCCAGAGAATGGGCCCCAAACCAATAGACATAATTAACTGTAGCCCGACTGCAGAATACCAAATGGAGCCCACAAGCCATTAGCATTTCTATGTACCACCAACAAAGTTCAAGGGCACGAGATAGAAAAGGCAGTTTGCTTTAAAATAACTGTAGACAGTATAAAATGCCCAAACAAACCCAGGAACTGGGGGCACCATCGCAGAACCATTTTTTTCAGAGGGAAAGCCAGACCCAACGACTGGAAAACACATGAACTGCTCATGAGAAGGCCAAGTCCGGATAATAAAAATGACCGTCGTACCTAAGATAAGTGACCTCTTCAGGGCCGGCCAGGCAAGCTGCCCCATAGCGATTCCCCAGAACTAGAAAAAATAATGATGAGGCGCATCTGGGAGGGCAAAAGGCCAAGAAGGTGAAGGGAATTAATGAAAGAAAAGAAGGAAGGAGGCCGACAAGACCAGACCTCCACCTGTACCAGGGGATGGTTCACGATCTGCTGCTGGTGAAGAAGTAGAGCCGCGGATCAGCTGCGGATCGGGCGCGGATCGGTGGAACAGGGTCAGTCCTCAAACCCAGCAGCTAGTGACCATTGTGAGCTGGTGCTCAGGAAGCACAAAGATCCACGTGGGGGCGGGGGGAGAACTCTCTCTCTGGCAGAAGCTTCCAGGGAAACTGGACACCCGGGGGGCAGAAATGCGGCACAGACGACCTCTCAGCCACACACCTAGACAATGTCAAAATGAACGCTTGGACCTCAAAGGAAAGGGGAGACCACAAACAAGCTCCCCTGCCAGACTCACGGGTCAGAGAAGAACTGAGGATCAAGCAAGACAGAGAAGGTCACAAAAAATGGAAGCGCTCATCCGGATGACATCCAATTCGGACGTTTCTGTAGAAACAAAACCAAGGCCACCAGCATGAGGAGAGCAGCGCCACATTGGGGCATCTACAGCAGGTGTCTCCAACAAGGGTCCCCCATCTCAAATACAGAGAAAATGGAGCCAAATGTATAAGCACCCCAACATTCCCCAGCTGATCAATGATCGCAGGATAGGAAGCGGAGTGCTCAGAGGAAGAAATGAAAACTACTCCTCGTCATCTGAAGAAATGCTCCAAATCATGATTGATTAGAAAAATGCAAATTAAAACAACTCTGAGACACCGCCTGACGCCTATCGGTGTGGCCAATAAGCCGAAAAAGGAAAATGGCCACTATTGGAGGGGATGTGGGAAATGGAGTCAGTGATGGACTGTTGCTGGAACTGTGAATGGACACAACCATTCATGGAACCACACATCGGGCCGTAACACTATGCACAGTGTTGGACCCCTCAAGGCTACTCCTGGGTCTGCAACCCCAAGAGATCAGAGATAAGGGAAATGGACTCACTTGTGCAAATGTATATTTTAGCCGCTCTTCTTGTAGGGGCAAAGAATTAGCAAGGGAGGGGGTGTCCATCCATGGCCTGAAGAATGACTGAACAAGTTGTGGTATTTGGTTGTAATGGAAAACTATTAGGCCATAAGAAATGATGAACATGCCGAGTGCAGAAAAACCTGGAAAGATTCATATGGACTGATGCAAGGAGAACAGTGTGTACAGGAAGAGAAATAGTATATGATAATCGGCTGTGAAGGGCTAAACCATTACCAGCAAAGCCAGTAGAAGAGGACCCCAAGGGACTCATGATGAAAAAATGCAGCCGAAGAAGGAATCGTTGGGGTCTGAATGCATGTCAAAACCTGCCAGCTCCCACTTTATTTCATTCATGCATTTAAAAAATTATATCCGTGATATGCGTCTTCAATCATGACACGGGGAATATGGAGCTACATATGACAGAAAAGCATTGATATAACCTACATCAGATTCTTTATCGCCTTGTGGAGGGGAAAAGGGAGGGAGGGAGGGAGAGAATCTGAATCCCAAAACGCCAATTGGGAAATTGCTTCTACATGTTATTAAAAATGCAATAAAAAACAAGCAAACATAGCCCTTGGCCAATAATGGCCAAGCACCAAAGCCCATTGGTCCTCTTTTGTTACAGAGCTGCTCTGTAAGGAGACCAAGAGCTCTGAGCTTGGTCCACCAAGATGCCAAGATGCGGAGCTCGTTGTTTCCAGTCAGTTGAGTTGAGGAGTTTCTTGTGCCTTGAGAAGGTAAAGGCTTCCTCACACACCAATGTCTCTTCTCTCACGGGCTCTGTCTCTGGGTCACGTCACTCCATGAAAAGGGGAAAACGGAACCCTATTCTAAGCTCGCGAGTCCCCTCAAGGGCCCCCCCCAATACTCCTTTTGTCCTCGCGTGCCGTCTCTTTGGATACTGCGCCTGTGAAATGAAAACATTATTTTAAATAAAAGTGTGGCGTGTTTAATAAAATCCGGGTTCTGTGACACCAAAAAAGCACCGACGGGAGGAGCGTCAGGGGAGAGAAATCGGAGTACAGTCATGGCGTCCATGTCTTGGGAGCATTCTGAAGCATTTACCAAAAGCTTGATGGCTGCCAGCATCCACATGAAGTGGGAGGGCAAGAACCAGATTCCTCACTTGATAAATGAGGGAACGGAGGCTCTGCGGGGACAAGTGACAGACGTGCCTGGGGCTACACAGCTTGTGGCTGTGCTGGTGGTTGTCAGGGGCCACTTCTGGTTCCAAATGCAGTTTTTGTTCTAGCCCGACTTGGAGCTTTGATTGGGAGAGAGCATCATGGAGAGGCGAGGAGTGATGGGGCCATGACTGGCTAGCTAGACGGACACACTGACACAGACAGACATGGATACAGAAACTACTTATTAACTGCTTCCCAGGTGCCACACACTGTGCTCAGTGCTAGAGACAGAAGTAAAAGCAAGCACGATGCTTGGAATGGAGGAAATGAAACTATGAAGGGGGGGCTAGGAAGCAGGAGGGGACCATCGAGTACAGAGGTGCTAGAGTGCCCACCCAGGGGCAACGGGGCAATAACACAGCAGACTGGGGAGGGAGGAGCATGAAAGAGAGAGACCCTCACACACAGAGACAGACAGATGGACAGAGAGAGAAAGACTGACACCGTTCACATGACAATGACAATGACAAGGCTCCTTCCTAAAGTAGAACACAAAGTCCAAAGTCTGCAGAGCTGTGCACTGCTTTAGTAGAAGGGAAGGGAAGGGCTGCCGTAGAATTTGGATACACGTGGATGGACTCCATATTTCCCACATTGCCCAGTGGCTGGGGATCTGCCAGAAGACCGATATTAAACCTGCTTTCATGAAAACGTTTCCAGTTTGCCTGAGAAACTCTCTCTTTAATGACTTGCTGAGTTCGGCCAGTTGCATTTCCTGAAGTTCGTCATCAGCGCACATTCGAACGGATTCTGATTCGTGCCCTGCATGCCAGGCAGAGGCCAGGCTCCGCCAGCAGTGAATGAAGACACAGCCTGAACAGGGAGGAGGTGGGTTTGGGGGCCTGAGCAGACCTCCGGGGCAGGGCTGGGGGCTGGGGAAGACCCAACACTGTGGCCAAGAGGAGGTCCAGACCAGAGGAGGCAGCCGTCGTTCGGGTCAATGGGGGAGGTGGGCGGTCTATGCCAGGGAGGCCTGGCAGCTTGTTGGGACCTATCTGAATGGATTGTGGTTCAGGGATAGGATGGATGGGGCGGCTGTGGGAATCTCGTCCAGCCTGGCCATCCAGAGATTCTGTACCTCGGAGTCTCGTTGTCAGCTTGCTCGCAGGGAGGCTCAGAGGTGGGACGGAGGCTTCCCTTCCCTTGGCTTCTGTGGCTGAGCCCAGAGTTCCAGGGCTAGAGCCGTGGAGAAGAGGAGAAGCTTTGAAGGTTTCGTCCACTGCCCCCACTTACTACTTTGCATTTCTAGACTGCCCTTGACACTTCCAGGCCTGTGGAGGTTTCGAGGCTGGCACCACGCTCTGCCAGTACCTATGAGCAGAGTTCTTTGCCTAGTCCCATACCCTGGTCATTGAATTTCTGGTTCAACCTAAAGCGATCGTAGCTCTGATCTTGAGGGGCGGGACCCCTTAAGGGGGATCCCGGCATGTGCTAGTCCCTAGGCTTGACTGCCATCCATGTCAGCCTCTACGTAGCCTGAGAAGGTAAGTCCCGGGTACTGCCAAGGACATTTCCGAGATGTGAACTGGAGGGGCCACTGAATTTACGTTGATGTTCCTGATATGGAGACAGGCAGCAACAGAACCAGCAATAGGCCACGGTGGGGAGATCTAAGTCTCTCCTGACCACCTCCCCTTCCTGTTCCTCAGAGAAACTGTAGATCCCCTCGGTCATTGCTGTCCTCAGGTGTGCCGGAGCTTTCTGAAGAGGAGCTGGGCTGCGCATTCCAGATCACCTAACGTAGAACCATTCAGCTTCTGGGAGGAGACATTTTGAATTTCCTGGTGGCCATACGGATGGCAACAGCTTTTGCTCATGGGCTTTGTCTTTCCAACTACATTGCTGGGAGAGGGTTTCCTTTTCTCTTTTGATCATGGCATCTAGAAAGGGAGAAGATTCTCTTTTTCCCCAGAAGATGCACCATTAACTGAAGAGGGGAGGGGAGAAAGGCTCCCTTCCTTTTCTCCACATTTTACTGCATAGCCCTGAGGAACAAGTTTGGGCTTTTGATTTGATGAATTCATTTATCTTTTGCACTTGTATGGGAAGATGGCAAAATCCTTGGACCTGGAAGTAAGCCTCAGTCCTTTGGTTTCTTATGGCTTCCTTACTGGCCCGGCAGCCACATTTGGTCGGGAACCCAACCTCCAAGATCGCCCTGGCTCAATTCTGGGTCTGGGGTCCCCTGCTCGTGCCCAGAGATGGAAAGGACAAATGGAACAGGCAGGTACAAAAAGCCAAGGCCACTTCTCAGGGCCGCAGGATGAGAGGGGAGAGGCTTACGATGCTCCTTCTGGAGAGGAACGCTGAATTCCTTGAGAACAGGGACTATTTCTTGACTTTCTTTTTCTCCAGTTCTTAGGCTGGCACATTAATAATAGGCTTAATAAATACTTATTGACTTGGCATGACTGATTTGACTCCTTGTGAGAAGCAAGATACTGTGTACATTAAGAGACAGTCATAGGTCAATATTTTCTGGGCAAAACATGGTTGTAGATGGCCCTGAGGGAAGTGGCTTGGGGTCTCTTTTTATGGATCACGTAATTGCTTGATGTCAGAGATAGATGGAGTGGATCCAGATAAGGAGAAGAATGGAGAAAGGAGGAGGAGGAGAAGCAGAAAAGTCAATATGCTCCACAGGCAATCTCTGCAGATCCAAAGCTGCGCTTCCCAACAAGCTGCATGGACTCCCCAAGAGGGCCCACGGGAGGATGAGCAGGAATGGCTTTCTTCCAGTCTGCATCACTGGAGGGAATAACAGCACTTGTGAAATCACAAGGCTATGCAAGTGTCAAAGTAGAGGCATTAATCCTGGTCAACTGACCAAATCAGTCAATCCTCCCCAAAGCAGAAAACGGGATATTGACTCTGTTGGCCTTCAAGCACACGAGAAAGTCCAGTGGCTGATCCAAGCCCCATCTCCACCCTCACCTCCACCCTCACTCACCTGGCCTGTCTCCTACACTATGGCTCTAAGCCTCTACTTCCAACCTTCTCCCCACACTAAGGGGAGGGCACACTTCACCTTCACCCTTAAAGAAGACAAGTCCAGCTGGCAGCTGCTTCAATGCTTGCTCTTTGGCCATCTCCGTCCTAAGTGTGAGCCCTTGCTGCTCCGCCTGTGGTGATCTTGGGATTTCCCTGGCCTGGCCATGGTTCATGGTGTTTTCTCCAGACGTAAACACTTGGAGAGGAGCAGGGCTCAGGCCTTCCCACCCAAGTCTCAAATCCTCCTTTTCCATTTCAATGATATTTCCCCCATTTAACCCATGCTTATTTTCTTTCCCACCGAACTTGCTCATTCGGATTGAAAAAGGAAAGAAAGAAAAGTAAAAGCTATCTGGCAACCCTTCAGAGTGAAGGAGAACATGCACATCAACCATGTCAAACGTGAATGTCTCCCTTTGTCGCAGCCTCCATGACCCCTGTGCCAGGAGTGAGGAGCTTTCCCCCAAAGGCCTTGAAGGCTATCTAGAGTTCTGGGTATAGACGATGTCAGAGCAGCTCCGAGGCATAGATCCTCCCTCATTGATTGCTCTGGTTGTGGCACGTGGGCTACCTCTGCGGACCGACTTCTCTTGGGGCCTCAGTTTCCTTATTTCTAAAATGAGAAGCCTGGAGGAACCGACTGTGATTCACACACTTCTAGGCCTGAGCATCGGTGCTCCTTCCCTTTCTCCTGCATCTGAGTTGTTCTGGCTTCCTCATTTCTGGCCATCCCAGGCTCATCCTGGCTTGGGGTGTGACGTCTAAGAGCTCACACGTGTGCCTGTCGTTTCTTCTCCATGGGCCCCACAGGGCCAGGTCCCAAGCAGGGAACGGTGAGCGTGTTCATTGACAGGCTTTTCTCCTTGCTCTTTCTTCTATACCACATCTCCCGGGACCTCCGCAGGCATGAGTGATTGAATGGTGCCATCCTTGCCGTGCTCTCCTTTATTTATTCAACACTCTCACAGAAACAGTTCTTCTGAGAAGGTTGTTGAGGCAGACCAGAATGTTCGACTTCTGACATCCCCAGGCTGGGAGCCTTCATGCTCTAGTTTAGCCTTTGCCTCTTGGATCCCAGACCCAGAATGAGAGAGCTCGAAGGGGCCTGCGAGTACCTAGAACGTGGGCACAAAGAGCCCTCCCCTTTCAACAGCGTCCCAGACAGATGGCTCTTCGGTGTTCTTTGCCTGAAGACACTCCCTTTCCCCCAACCAAGAGCTCACGACCTTCTGGGGAAGCTCAGTGTGTCTCTGGGCAGATATCCTGCTTATTTTGTAACCCGCATTTGCCTCTCTTTGCCCCTGAGTTGGCCACCCAGATGCACAAGACGTGCCTCTTCCCAGCAGGTCTTCACAGGCCTGAACAGAAGTGTCTCGTGTCCCCGCTGCCTCTTTCCTCGGGCACACAATCCGATTTCTGGTCCCCGTCTTCACAGGATGTTGGGATCCTTCGCCAGCGAGGCTGCCCTTCTCTGGGAACGTTCCAGATATCAATGTGGTATCACCTAGAGCTGGAACCACAACCTGGGCAGAAAACGGAGCGATGGCCCCCTCGGGTCCCCACGTTGTTCTCCCCTTTGTGGTGCCTGGGTCCAGCCAGTCTTTCTGTGGGGGGAATGCAGGTGGGTTTGGGTGGGGGCTCTTGGCAAAGAATAGGAGGATGAGAGAAAACGAAAAGGCTGGGGAATGGCACAGGCCCTTCTCTCCCTGGGCATCGCCCTTTGGGTATCTTTGACTTTCAGGAGAAGGAATGACGGAACATCCAAATCAGCCTCCATATCGATTTCATAGGTCTCTGATTACTTGTTCAACTTATATGGGGGACTTCATTAACACAGGATTAGCATACTAATGTATGTTCACTTCCCAATCTCCATTTCATGAATACATTTGAGCTGGGAGCTGCCCACCCCCAGCCCCTCTCCTGGTCCCATTAAACATGGCCTTTTGGAAAGGGTGCTGAAATTGGATTCCCGTCCCTGCCCGGGGGAAGCCGCGCCACCTCCGAACCTCACTTTCCTCCTTTACATCCACTGAGTGCCGCCTGTGTGTGACGCCCGAGCGAGCGCCGTGGTGGGGCCGAAAAGGCGGGTCCGATCACCAACACCACTAAGGGCGTCCTGGGGGTCGAGCACGAGGCTGGGCCCTGTGGGGAGGAGGATCGAGAACGAGGCCGTCCTTCCAGACAAGCCCAAGTTCAGCCCAGGTCTGGCCCCATCAAGCTGCTTCTGCGTGTGCAGAGACGCCGCTGTTTCAGTGAGACGACGTTGGCGCACTAGCTCGGACCCAGTTCATCTGGCAAATGCCCACGTGCACACCTCCATGCGGCCTCTTAAAAGAGGTGGGGGAGCACCAACACAGGAAAATGGGGGGTTGCTTCCACTGCAGTAGCAGAACGTGCAGCTTTGAGTCTGGACTTCCTGCAGGAAGCACGGGAAGGGGTTCCGGAAGGGAAGGAAGAATCGAGTCTTTCCTAGAGAGAGCAAATGCCCGGCCAGACGGCACCGTCCAAAGAGAACTCAACTCTGACTCGCTGCGGACCCAGCAAGTCGCTTCTCTCTGCTGGCCTCCGTTTCCTCAGCCGTAAAATGAGCCGGGACGGAGATGGCAAAGCACTCCAGTGTCTTGGTCAGGAAGACCCCAAATGGTGGGTGTCACGGGAGGCTGGTAAGACGATGAGATCAGCGAGAGCACAGAAATGGCCGCAGGAGGGCTACTTCTGAGGCCCTTTGCTGGGAAGGGCGCCAGGGCTCGGGGGGAGGAGCAGCGGCTTGTGGTGGTTTTGTTCTTGAAGGTAGAGATGAGGCAGGAGCACCTTTCAGGCACAGGGGATGGGCAATGCCAAGGGGTGGGGATTTGGGGAGATTGAGGGCGCCGAATAAGGCCTGGAGAAAAGGCCAGCGTGCCTGGATGGCAGTGTGTGAGGGGGAATAGCAGCCAGTGAAGTTGGGGCGGGGTCTGCTGAGAGAGGGCTTCATCCCCAAATGGGGCAGTTTGTATTCATCGTAGAGGCCAGCAGGAGCCAGTGCAGGGGGCTGAGTCTCGGAATCACACGGTCTGAGGCGTGCTTCCGGAAAATCACCCTGCCCTACTGTGGTGGATGGACCGGCCTGCGGAGGATTCTCCTCCCAACCGCCCTGGGCTACAGCACTGAGGCCAAAAGCACTAGGACAATGGCCGCCATCCTGGTGCACGCTGGTATGTGTTAAAGCAGTTTTCCTTTCTAATCAGATCTGTGAATTCCTCTGTATTGCACCATCTCACATCGCCCAGTGAGGAAACGCCCTGGCGCAGAATCTCCCATCTGTAACCTAAAGGATTCAGGAACGACCTCAGGCCAAGACATCTGGAGCCTTTCCCAGGGCACATGACCATGGTGTTAGAAGCAAAACTCGAACCCAGGACTTCTAGACTTAAAGGCTTCTGCCCATTGCAAAAAGCTGTGAGATGAGGAGGATCAATGGAATAGACTGGGGATAAATGACATCAGCAAGACAGTGTATGATAAACCCAAAGAGCCCAACTTTTGGGACATGAATCCACTATTTGACAAAAACTGCTGGGAAATTTGGAAAACAATATGGGAGAGATTAGGT
>NC_058131.1:696257017-696386173 GCF_016433145.1 Gracilinanus agilis
ATGTCCTTCAATTGGGGAATGGCTGAACAAACTGTGGTATATGCGGGTGATGGAATACTATTGTGCTAAAAGGAATAATAAACTGGAGAAGTTCCAGGCGAACTGGAGAGACCTCCGGGAACAGATGCAGAGCGAAAGGAGCAGAGCCAGAAGAACTCTATACACAGAGACTGATATACTGTGGTAAAATTGAATGTAATGGACCTCTGTACCAGCAGCAATACAATGACCCAGGTCAATTCTGAGGGATTTATGGTAAAGATGCTACCCACATTCAGAGGAAGGACTGCAGGAGAGGAAACATATAAGAAAAACAACTGCTTGAACGCATGGGTCGGGGTGGACATGACTGAGGGTGTAGACTCGAAACTACCACACCAATGCAACTACCAACAATTTGGAAATTGGTCTTGTTCAAGGACACATGACAAAACTAGTGGAAACGCGCATTGGCCAAGGGTGTGGGGGTGTGGGGGGGGTTGAAGGGGAAAGGAGGAGCATGAATCATGTAACCATGTTAAAAATGAATATTAATAAATGTTAAAAAAAAGCTGTGAGATGAAACCATGAAGCCACTGACATTTAGAGCTGGAAGGTGTCTTTTTGTAAGCCTTGATATGCTGCATATGGGTAGCTTTTAAGGTCACTCGAAGGTCTCTGTGCAGTGGATGTGAACCTCTCTATGCTCCCTGTGGCTGGGCCAGAAGAACCAAAGTTCTGGCCTTCTATGGCCAACTTCTCCAATGGTTCATCATCTAAGGGCCAAGTGAACCTCAGCTCGATGAGCCTCCTCGATGGCCCTTGGGCTCCTTGTGGTGGGGCTCCCACGACCATCTCCTCTGCCTCAAGGGTTCTAAGTGCTGCGTGATGAGAGCTGTTGGAGTCAAGTCTCTTGGGCAGGATTCTTGACTCTAAGGAATTCGTTTTTTTCTAGGAAAGGAAGCTGCATGGCTCTAGGATCTCTCTCAGATTCAGAAAACTATCTACATCCCAATCATTCAATCAACAAGCACTGATCAAGCACCCACTGGTGGCCGAGCTCTGTCAGAGTGGCAATGGAATGACTCAAAGGGAAGTACAGAAAGATGTTGTCTCTGTCCTCACTCTCAGAAATCGGGCAGTTCAACTCAGTGACCAAAAGACAAAGAGTAAAAACTAAAAGTGAAAGTGGTGCATGCTTTCAAGAAGGGATTTCTGGGATATTCTCGAGCCACAGGACCACACAATGATGCATAATGAACCATTATATGGAAATACAAGAAGGGAACTTGTTCTGCTTCAGATGCTTTTTTGTTACAAAATTGTTTTCTTTCACCCCATTATGGGTAGGAAGAAGAGAAAAAATGCCTCTAAATGGAAGATTACAACCCACTAAAACACTCTGACCATTTCAAAGAAGAAGCGATTTGGAATCATAACTCTCAGCCTTTCCTTGTGAAGTTAATTTTGGGAAACCTGCTATAAAGTTTTATATGTATCACCATCGAATTTCATCTTGTTCAACTTGGTCCATTGCCCTAGTTTGCTGATCATTTTTTCTATCCAGACTTTGCCTTCTAATGTTCTTGCTAGAGTGTCCAGTTTTATGTCATTTGTAAATGAAGACACCGTGCCATCAGTGCCTCCATCAAAGGCTCTGCTGAAAATGTTGGAGAGCATGGGGGCGGAGCCTTACACCAGTCCACTGGAGACCGCTCTCCAAGGTGGCAGTGAGGGATTGTCCCCATTCATTTTGCACCTTTTCAAGTCAAATCCAAGTGAGCTTCCTATCCCATTCGAACATCTCTTTATATTGTTTACAAGAATTGCCTGAATTACCTTGCCAAAAGCTTTGCTAAGATGTAGTGAAATCGAATCTCTAGCGTCCTCCCGATCCACCAACCTCACCATCGCTTTTACAAAGAATATGAGGGGTTTGGCATGACATCATCTTGATGAACCTGTCCAGGCCCTTTGTGGTCACTACAAGCAGAACACACTTTCCCTCTTTGGTTCTACATTTACCCCCCTTCTCCATCTGCTTATCATTTTTATGACACTTTTGGGGAAAATGATGCCAGTATAGTTTTCCTTGAGTTAAAGTCATAGCCTCATATAAGGAAGGGCACTCAAACATGTAACCTGGCCTGCAGCCCAAACCAGTTAAAATGCATTTGGGAATCAGTGATCAAAATGAATAAAATGCAATAGAGCCCACATAACATTAATCTGGGATTTTCTAAGTTAATCTGCAGCTTGCAGGGATCCTTACGTATACTTTAGTATACATTTAACATTATTTATATATTTAGTATATGTAGCTCCCATTTCTATTTGAGTTTGACATCACGAATATAGGCTCAGATAAATATACTGAGGGGGCCTGGGTGAAGGGAGAGCAATGAATGATGTCACGAAGGTTGCAGGACTTTGTGGTCCTTTAACTCTTTTGAATGTGACTCTCTTTTAGAATTTTAAATCTTATACCCAAGAACCGTAAACCAAATGTTGATTTGAAGACTATGGGAAAATTAAGTAAACAAGTAAAAACTTCTGATAGCATTTCTGAAGGAAAGGAGGAACTATTCATTTGACATCATGAGTTAGAGATGAGCCAATGCATATGAGAAGGCATTGAGATCTGTAGAAAGTTACAGAAGAAGCTCTAGAAAGAGATGGATGGAAGGGATGCAGGAGAGGCAGCCAAGTACAGATGGAGTCTGAGTTAACCAGGGACAGAAGACAAAGGCTTCCAAGTTAGAAAGTGCCTGCTGATTAGAAAGGAAACATGACTTTGTTGATTGGCTGGAGAAAGGCTGAATCAGCCCAGATCAGCTGATGAGTTTATGCCAATTAGAGGAGAGCCAAGTGTCCAGAGATGCCTGAGTCTACAGTTCTCTGGTTTCATCTATATCTTGACCCAAGGGCTACTGGAGGGGAATACCTCTCAGGTTTACCTACTAGTTCTCTAGAGCCTTCCATGATTTAAGAAGGAAAAACAGAGGCAAGAAAGGCAGTTTGCATCTCTTTTGCTGGGAGCTGTGCTCAGTGGAGAATAGGCTTTGCTTTGCTAGGTCTGAAGAGGCAAAGGATATATAAAAATCCTCTTGGGCAAAAAGTTGTATGGCCTTAATCCCACTGCTAAGGAGCTTTGTGGTTCCCTGGTTTCAGGTAACTGCTCATCACTGAACAAGTCCAATGTTGATGTCCAGGAATCCCTTTCACATTGCAACTTTCCCCATTGCAGTTTTGATATATATTGAGTATGCATAAAAAATTAAAAAGGAAATTTTTGGAAGTCTTGAGGAAGCTGAAGATGATACATGAAGGTCAGCAGATCACACAGAAGAAGATCAGAAATTCAGAAATGCATAAAATATACATATACAATTATATAATATCAACACAGTTTATCTTTTAATACCATAAATACACATAATTTCTTTTTATTCTTTTATTTATAATACAAAGATGTTTTATTTTTCCAAGTACGTGTTATAATAATTTTCAACATACATTTTCCAAAATTGTAAGATTCAAACTATCTCCTTCCTTTTCTTTCTTCCCCTGACTTGGAGATGGTAAGCAATTTGATCTGGACCATACATGTATTATCATGGAAAATACCTTCCATATTGACCATTGTTGTAAAGGCGCACTCATACAAAACCAAACCCCCAAACAAAACAGTAAATACACTCGTGTGAAAGATAATATGCTTGGATCGACATCCATCTGACTCCAACAGTTCTTTCTCTGAAGATCAACAGTGTTCCCCATCATGTCTTTCAGAATTGTCCTAGATCATTGTATTGCTGAGAGTAGCCAAGTTTTCATAGTTGATTATCACACAATATTTCTCTTACTGTGTATATTGTTTTCCTGGTTCTGCTTATTTTGCTCTGCGTCAGTTCATCTAGCTCTTTCCAGCTTTTTCTAAAACCATCTGGCTTATCATTTCTTACAGGACAAGAGTATTCCATCTCCAACATATACTACAATTTGTTCAGCCACTCCACAATTGATGGACATCTCCTAATTTCCAGTTCTTTGCTATAAATATTTTTGTACAAGTAGGTCTTTTCCACTTTTTTATTATCTCTTTGGGATACAGATCCAATAGTGGTGTTACAGGATCAAAGGGTATGCTCCATTTTATGGCCCTTTGGGCAAATTGCCCTCCAGATTGGTCGGATCAGTTCATGACACCATCAACAATGCATTAGTGTCCCAGTTTTGCCACATTGCCTCCAATATTTATCACTTTTGTTTAATGTCATATTGGCCAATCTGATAGGTGTGAAGTAGTATCTCAGAGTTGTTTTAATTTGCATTTCTCTAATCAAGAGCAATTTACAACATTTTTTCAGATGATTATCGATAGCATTGATTTCTTCATCTGAAAATAGCTTGTTCATATCCTTTGACCATTTGTCAATTGGGGAATGACTTATATTCTTAGATATTTGACTTAGATATTCTCTATAGATGAGAAATGAGACCTTTATCAAAGAAATTTTCTATAAATACCCCCTCCAGTTCATTGTTTCCCTTATTTGTACAAAAAATTTTAAATTGAATGTAATCAAAATTATTCATTTTAAATCTTATAATGCCCTCTGTATTGTTTGTTCATAAATTCTTCTCTTCTTGATAGATCTACCAGGGAAACTGTTCTTTGTTCCCCTAATTTACTTATGGTATCACTCTTCAAAACTAAATCATATATCTACTTTGACCTTATATTGGTATATAGAGTATGAGATATTGGCCTATACCTTGTTTCTGCCACATTGAGTTCTTATTCCAAAAGCAGGGGTCTTTGAGTTAATCAAACACTAGGTTGATGAGGTCATTAACTGAGTATATTGTGTATCTAATCTATTCCATTGATCTGCCATTCTATTTCTTAGCCAGTACTGGATGTATAGACATGCTGATGATTTAAGTGGATTTATTTTGTACCTTGCAATTTAACTAAAGATATCACTTATTTAAAGTAGTTTTTTAGTTGATTCTCTAGGATTCTCTGAGTATGCCATCATATCATCTGTGAAGAGTGATTGTTTAGTTTCCTCAATGCCTACTTCAAATCCTTCAATTTCTTTTTCTTTTCTTATTGCTAAAGCTAGCATTTTAGTACAATGTTGAACAATAATGGAGATAATGGGCATCTTTGCTTCATCCTTATCTTTATTGGAAAAACTTCTAATATCCCAATTGCAGATGATATTTCCTGATGGTTTTAGGTAGCTATTACTTATCATTTTAAGGAATTTCCCACTTATTTCTATGATTTCTAGTGCTTTTAATAGGAATGGGTGTTATATTTTGCCGAAGGCTTTTTCTGCTTATATTGAGATAATCATGCTATTTCTGTTAGTTTGGTTATTGATATGGCCAATTATGCTGACTAGTTTTCCTAATATTAAACCAGTCCTGCATTCCTGATATAAATTTCAGCTAGCCATAGTGAATGAATCTTGTGATATATTGCTGTAGTTTCCTTGCTAGTATTTTATTTAAGATGTTTGCATTTATATTCATTAATGAAATTGGTCTATAATTTTATTTCTCTGTTTTTGCTCTTCCTGGCTTAGATAACAGTATCATATTTACACCATAAAAAGAATTTGGTAGGATTTATTTTCTGCCTATTTTCCTAAATAGTTTATGTAGTATTGGGATTAAGTGTTCTTTAAGTGTTTGATAAAATTCACTTGTGAATCCATCTGACCCTGGAGACTTTTTCTTAGGGAGTGCATTGATGGTTTGTTCAATTTCTTTTCTTGAGATGGGATTACTTAAATATTCTATTTATTCTTTTGTTAATCTGGGAAATTTATATTCTGTAAATATCCATCTGTTTCACTCAGATTGTCAGATTTGTTGGCAAATAATTGGGCAAAATAACTCCTAATAATTGCTTTAATTTCCTCTTCATTGGTAGTGAGTTCACTCTTTTTATATTTGATACTGATAATTTGATTTTCTTCTTTTCTTTTAAAAATAAAATTAACCAATACTCTATCTATTTAATTCCTCTTCTCCCCATAAAACCAACTCCTCATCTTATTTATTAGTTTATTGGTTCTCTTACTTTCAATTTTATTAATTTCTCTTTTGATTTTTGGGACTTCCAATTTAGTTTTTAATTGGTGATTTAAATTTTGTTCTTTTTCTAGTTTTTTTTTGTTGTTGTTGTATGCCCATTTCATAGATCTGTTTTTCTCTGTTTTATTGATGTAAGCATTTAGAAATATAAAATTTCTCCCAAGTCCTGCTTTGGCTGTATCCCATAAATTTTTTTTACCCTTGTACTTCCGTGTATTGTCTCATAGGTGGAAGATTGGTAAGGGTGGGCAATGGGGGTCAAGTGACTTGCCCAGGGTCACACAGCTGGGAAGTGGCTGAGGCCGGGTTTGAACCTAGGACCTCCTGTCTCTAGGCCTGGCTCTCACTCCACTGAGCTACCCAGCTGCCCCCTATCCCATAAATTTTGATGTATTGTGTCCTTCTTGTTATTCTCCTTAATTAAATTTTTGACTGATTCTATGTTTTATTCTTTGATGTCCCCCCTTTTAGCATTAGATTATTTTGGTTCCAATTAATTTCTTTTCTTTCCATGGACCTTTATTGATTATAATTTTAATTGCCTTATGATCTAAAAAAGATACATTTATTGATAGACCATAGGGCCCAAATCTACTTTCTCCCAATTCTCACCAAAATTAAGAGCCTCCCCCCTGCCCCAGCACCTGTCCCAACAAAACCTGGCAGAATACCAGGACTTTTCTGTTAGGATTGGATAAATGACCTCCTGCATGACTAACCAGAGCCTGGGAACTTCCCCCCACCCCAGAAGTTCCACAACCTCTCTTAAGGTCATCCAATGAGGTTGTTCTGGGTAACTCACCTGAACCAATAGAGGCAATCCAGGTTACCTCATCCTTGTCAATCACTATATAAGAGACTACACCCATCTACACTCATTTAGAGCCTTGGCAGCCATCTTTTCTGGTGCTGATCTCCCCCTAGTCCCTCTCACCTCACCACTACTTTCCCCTCCCAAGGGACTGCACAGCCATCTCTCCAGGTGTCAGGTCTCTCTCTCTCACTGCTCCTTCCCTCCCTTCTCCCCTTGCCCCTCCTTTCCTACAATAAAGATTTGCTATACTACCTCACTCTTATCTCATTAGTCTCTTGGTCAGATCCCCTTCAGTCAGGAATGACATTTGTTATTTCTGTTTTTTCTGCATTTGGTTTTGAAGTTTTTATGTCCTAATAAATGGTCAGTTTTGTGTAGGTGCCATATACTGCTGAAGAGAAATTATATTCCTTTCTATTTCCATTGTTTTCTCCAGATTATTTATTAGTTCTAAACTTTTCTAAAATTTCATTCAATTCCTTCAATCCTTTCTTGTTTATTTTTTGATTTGATTTATCTGAATTTGAAAGGGAAAAGTTGAAATCTCCCACTAGAATATTTTTACTTTCTGTTTCCTCCTGAAGCTCATTTAATTTTGCTTTAAAAAATTTGGAGGGTATACAATTTGGTACAAATATGTTTAGTACTGATATTACTTCATTGTCTATAGTACCTTTTGGCAAGATGTAATTCCCTTCCTTATATATTTTAATCAAATATATTTTTGCTCCAGTTTTGTTTGAGATCATGATTAATACTCTTGTTTTTTTAACTTTATATAACTCACAATAAATTCTGCCTCAGCACCTTACTTTTCCTCTGTGTGTGACTACCTGCCTCAAATGTGTTTCTTGTAAACAATACATCATGGGATTCTGGTTTTTAATCCATTCTGCTATCCACTTTTGTTTTATGGGTGAGTTAATCGATTCACATTTACAGTTGTGATTTTCAACTGTGTATTCTCCTCCAACTTATTTCCCTTTTTTGATTCTATTCTTTCTCCTTTCACTTTGATCCTCCTCACAAGTGTTTTGCTTTTAATCATCACCACCTACTTTCCCCTCCCTTTTCTTACCCTCATACTTTATTCCCCTCCTATTTCTCTGTAGAGTAAGGTAGGATTCTATATCTGTGTGGGTATGGTTGTCATTCCTTCTCTAAGCCAATTATAACAAGAGAAAGGTTTAAGCATTGCCTGTCACCACTTTCAACCTCCCCTCTATTGTAATAGTTATTTATACCTTTTTAGGTGAGCTAATTTACCCCATTCCCCCTCTCCCTTCCCTTTTTTTTCTCAATGAAATACTCTTTTTTACCCTTTGATTTTTTTGCATATGATATCATCCTAATCAGCTTTCTCCCACATCTTTAGTCTACTTCTTCCAATAGCTCTAATATTGATAAATTTTTTTAAGAAATTAAAAATGTCATCTTTCCCTGTCAGAATATATATAGTTTGAACTTATTGAATCCCTTAAATTTCTTCTTTCTTGTTTACCTTTTTAGGCTTCTCTTGGTTCTTATGTTTGGACACCAAATTTTATATTTAGGCTTGGAAATCTTTTGTTTTGTTAAATGACCATCAACCCCTCCCCACCCCCCGCTTCAGGGTAGAATATACTCAGGTTTTCTGGTTAGTGATTCTGGGTTGTAAATCTAGATATTTTGCCTTCCAGAATATCCTATTCCAAGCCTTCTAATCCTTTAATGTGGAGGCTGCTAAATCCTGTTTAATCCTAACTGTAGCTCTGTAATATTTAAATTGTTTCTTTCTGGCTGCTTGCAGTATTTTTCTTTGGCTTGGAGACTCTTGAATTTAACTATCATATTCCTGGGAATTGTCATTTGGGGATTTATTTCCAGAAGTGATCTGTGAATTCCTTCAATTTCGATTTTGTCCTCTTTATAAAGAATATCAGGACAGTTTACTTTGATAATTTCTTATGTTATGATGTCTAGGTTTTTTTTATCATGGCTTTCAGGTATTCCCATAATTTTCAAGTTGTGTCTATTGATCTATTTTCTAGGTTTGTTGTTTCACATTATTTTTCTGTTTTCCCCTGATTCTTTTGCTTTTGCTTTATTGTTTCTTGATATCTCATGAAATATCTTAGCTTCTAGTTGCCCAATTCTAATTTCTAAGAATTTATTTTCTTCCATGAGTTTTTGAATCTCCTTTTCTATTTCATCAAGTCTACTTTTTAAGAAACTCTTTTCATCATTGGATTTTTGTACCTCTTTTTCCTTTTGGTCAAATCTGCTTTACATTGCTTTAATTTTTCTTTTCGATTTTTCCTCCATCTTTCTTAATTGTTTTTAAAAATCCTTTTTTGAACTTCTCTGGAATCTGAGACCAATTCACATTTTTCTTTAAAGTTTTGTGTGTAGCTGCTTTGCTTTTACTCTCGTCTTCTGCATCTGCCTTGCTCTCCTTTGTCTTCATACAATTTTTCTATATATATTTTTTGATGTTTGCTCATTTTCCTAGCCTTTTTCTTGACTTTTGCTTTTATCTAAAATGTAGCCTCTGTTGTTAGGGTAGAGGAGCCACTCTCTTAAACTTCAGTTTTTCTTTGCACCTTCCTTAAGTTTTATTTCTGGGTTTCTGAAAGTTTAATTTCTTTCAAGGTGGTATGATGTTGTGTGAGCTGGGAGCTCTTAAAGCCACTTCTCTTTGCTTATTCAGTTACTGTGTGGGTCTGCTGAAGGCTTGTAGAGCTCAGGCTACCCTGTGCTGGGGTTCAAGGTCTAGCCTTAGGTTTTGACAGGGGCCTTTGACCTCCCTCTGGGCTTGATCAGACCAGGCACACTGTGGACTGCCTTGCTCTGGGACTTGTAATCTCATCTTGAGCTTGAGTGAGGGCTTTGGATCTAGCTCTGAGCTTACACAGACCAGTTATACTGTGTACTGCCTTGTGCTGGGGTTTAGGTCCTCACTGGAAGCTTGGTCAGGAGTTCAGGACCTTTCTCTGGATTTACACAGACCAGGCATGCTGCACAGACTGCCTTTTGCTGGGATTCAGAACCTCGCTGCAGGCTTAGGCAGGGGTTCTGTGCCTTCCCTTTGGTTTGCACCCACTAAAATTTTTGCATACCACTTTATGTTGGGGCATAGAACCTTGGTTTGGGCTTGGAAAGGGATTCAGAGCCTCCTTCTTGGCCTGCACCAGCCAGACACACTGTGGACTGTCCTTTGCTAGAACTTGGGACTCACTGCTGACTCGAGTGGGACTTAGAACTTCATAGGGTATGCATGAGGTTACATTGCTGATGACTTAGGCAGGATCTTAGGATCTTGATGTTGGCTTGGGCCCAGGTTCAAAATCTGGAACAGTAGATATGAAGTTGGGGAGCTTGCTCTGATACTCCCTGGTGTGGCCTCCATGGGCTGTGCTTACCTCTTACCCCAGTGAACCACACTCTCTCTGCTACCTTTCAAGTTTTTCTCTACATGAAAGTTGCTTCACTCTGTCCTCTTGTTGGTTCCTTCCCTCTAGTATTCCTTTTGAGGTGTTATTTTAAGTTGAAGAGGATTTTCACTGTGGTTCAAGCTTTCCCTGCTTCTACTCTACCATTTTGGCTCTCTGGATGCTGCTCACAATTTCTTTTTAAAAGTCAAAATAAGTAAAAAGTTAAAGTTTGTGTAAAGAACATGAAGTGGACAGATGACCCACAAAGGCAAGAAATGTTAACATTGCCTTAGCTATAGTGGCCAAATACTTAATCTGAATTTTACCATAAAGTACTGTAAACATCCCATAAAAGAAAAAGAACAAAAAACCAGACTTTTTCTTTAGTGTGAAAAGAGGGCAAAAAATGTGATGGAGATTTTCCAGATTGTAGAGTTGTCATGCCCCTAACCCCCATCATGTGGAGGTTGGATATGGATAGGGAAAGGATGTCTCTATTTTATGCCCCTCAAAAAAGTGTAACTCTATCTCAGTGTTCTGTTAGGAGTGGCTATGAGTTACAGAGCTCATTGACTTGAGGGCAGAAGAGAAGCAGCTTGGTTTAACCATACCTGGTGAAGATAGGAAGGGGATTAGCTAAGAGAGAAATGGTTTGGTATGATATAGGTGGTTCTTGAAGAGACAAAACCTAACAAGGCTTCCACAGCTATGAATTGCCCTGCACACATGCCTCTCTTCTTGTTTTTCCTAAACATGAGCCTGCTCTCCCCCTATGACCATTGATGAGTGAGCATAGCTAGAAAGATGGGAATTTCAAGTTTCCTATTCAATGCCATACCCGTGGATGATACTGGCCATGTGGATGAGTTTAATGCCAGGTCTGAGCTACACAACTTATACACTGATATTTTGACACATGAGGACCATTTAGATTTCCTATTGATGGCAGCAGGCATAAAGAGCCAAATGTATACAGAGCGCATATGGCCAAAATATCCAGAGGGCTGGATATTTATAATTTTTTGTGGTACATGTTGAGGAAATTTGGAGACTGAATTACTAAAGACAATTTCTCAGTCCCTTGTTCTACTATTACTAGATAAGGCCTTTTACAGGATTCAGAACTCCATTGCTGGGAGATATTCGAGCTCTGGCTGGAGTCCACATTTCCAGATATCGTCAAGAGGACTCGTGTCACAGTTGGAAGCTGGCTTTGACAATGGCGCAGGGCCCTCCTGGTGTTGAAATTCTGTGATCCAGTGAATGACCATTCACTGAGGGGAGATCTCCCTCGGAGCAATGAGTCACATTAACTCACAATCAGTGCTGTGAGTCATTTTGCTCTCTGCATCTCTATATATAGGAACACATTTAATCCTAAAGAAAGATATGAAAGCAAGGTCAAGCAAGCAGAAGGCTGAGGTTGATTGCCTGGTGAATTCACAAGCGGTGTGGGTGGATGCAGGATGTCTGTGGCTGCACATATGCTGATGGCCAGGCATCCCAGAGTGCACTAGATGGTGTATGAGAAACACTCAGTCATGAAGTGACATGACCAAAGGGAGAAATATTAAGTCCAACCACTCTAGCATGGAGGCAGCCATGCCCTGAGGTATCTGGCTGGTGCCTTCTTTCACCAGGGAAACAAAGCTTTAATCACAAAAAATGGCATGCTGGCAATGAGCAACTGAGCGTTGCTCCTGAAGGCTCTGATTAAATATAAAAATAATTTTTAATAACAGCAGAGACCAGGATTAGGCCCTGTCAGGGGTGAAGAGTTAGAATAATAACAACTAACACTGATGAAAGATCCCGGAATCAGCAGCCTTTGTTGGCCACCACAAAGTAATAAAGTTTGGGGCTAAGGAAAGAAAAATACAAAAGAACTCTGGGCCTTGTGCAGCTGCCTTCAATTCTTGTACAGACAATGGAAGAGAGGTGGAACATGGGAGCTCTGTCTGAATAGAATTACCTCTAAAAATCTCCACATTCGTTGGTTGTTCCTCTTTTGCTCCCTCTATTATTTCCTGGATTGGCCTGTCTGCAGGGATATCAGAGCGATGCCATTCCCTTGGCACCACTGCTCTGGCCCTAGGCCACTACCCTGAGCTACCTCACACTGAGACAGAACCCCTAATAACCTTGGTAACCCTCTTGAGCCGATTTCGTAATCAATTATTAACAAATTCCCATTTGCTCAAGCCCTCCCCATTCTAGTGACCCTGAACCACTGGCCATCATTTTATAAACCTCGTTCTCCATTCCCTCTGCCTGCTCCCTTCAAGCCAAACTCCCAATTTCACATTCCGAAGCTACTCGCTCCTTTCACTATGCTCTCTTTAATATATGCTTCATTGGTAATGGACTTACTTGTTTTCATCTTCTTTCCTAGACTTTGGTCTTCTGGTCTTCCTGAGATCAGGTTCCCTCCTGACAACACCACCTCCTTGGCCACTCTTTCTAGAACCGAAGGAATTTTCACTCATCCTGTCCTCCCCTCTTATTCTCTTGTTAAGGTAGGGGAGTTGGAATACTTCTTGTTCATCCCCACCACTCTAGGCTCTCCTTCCACCCGATACTCAGTGATCTCTCCTCCTTTAAGGTTCACTCTTTCATATCCATCACTCAATCAAAAATTTGGGAACTGTTGTCTCCTGACCTCTAAGAAACCCTCCTACTTGTCTCAATAAATTCCTGGCTCTAGTCTTTCTTTGCTCCCCAACTTCTTCCCTCACATTAGGGGAACTCACCATTCACAGTATACTGGATACTCTCCCCACATCTAACCTCCTTGTACCTGAACTCAGCCATTGTCCATCTCCTGCTCCTCCATTCCACCTCAGCTATATACAAGGCAATCGTACTCTTGACTTGTCATCACCCACAAATGCTTCCCCTCTGGGTTCATGAATTGGAATTCCATTATCTGATCAAATTGTGGTCATTACATCTTTCCTTCTACCTTGCAAACCCAAGCCCTGTTTTTCATCTTCACTAAGACCTTCAGTCCCTGGGCACTTTCTCTCCCAGGCGACCACCCCATGCACTGGCTCTCCTCTGTTCCTTTCCTCATTTTGTCACCTTAGTAAACCAGTTCAGGTCTACAAAGTCCTTTTGTCTTGCATACTTTGCCTCCTTATCCTATCACTGATCTTGCCCTTCTAGGCCTCTTCTCTTCTTAATTCTAGTGTTTTATCTCAGCTATCTTCAATTTATCCTGGAATTACCTTGTTTGTATATAGTTGTTTGCAGATTATCTCTCCATTAGACTTTGAGATCCTTCAGAGCAGAGACTTTTTTTGAAAAGGTCGTTTTTTTTGTCAACATCCCCAGGCATCTACCTGGTGGGAAGTCTCTAGTGGAGAGCCCAAGAGATCTCTCTTTCTCAGTACTGTTGAACATTTTGTTAAAGACTTGGATAAATGGGCCAATGATGGGCAGCTGGGTAGCTCAGTGGAGTGAGAGTCAGGCCTAGAGACGGGAGGTCCTAGGTTCAAACCCGGCCTCAGCCACTTCCCAGCTGGGTGACCCTGGGCAAGTCACTTGACCCCCATTGCCCACCCTTACCACTCTTCCACCTATGAGACAATACACCGAAGTACAAGGGTTAAAAAAATGGGCCAATGACACCTCATCAAATATACAGATGGCACCAACCTGAGAGGGATAGCTTAATAGCCTAATAGAATGACAGTCAGGATCCAACCATCTCTTGAGAGCTTAGAAAATTGGAATGAATCTATTAAGATGAAATTTAATTGTAATTATAATGATTAAAATTATCTTCAGATTGATATTCTTGAATTTAAAATAATTTATTTATTGACCAATCAAGACATCCCAATTATGTCAAATGACTCAGTCATAAGACCAACAGACACTTCTGGCCCAAGTACTTATAGACATTTCTGGGAGCTCATTATTCAGCCCCTCCCTGAAACATCCCAAGACATCTTTAATTGGTGATAGTTAATGAAGAAGTTCTCCATCAGACTCTTAGTCCTTGCCCAAACTGATAGGTGAGGATTCTCCCATCAGAATAAATTTAAGGTCTTACAGGTGAGTTCAAGAAATCAACTTTACAAGTACCCAAAGAAAGGCAGAGTAAGATGGTGGCATGTTTAAGAAATGATATTTACAAATGAATTTTAGCAAACATTTAGAAACCATCTAAATCTAATATTACATAATTTACAATTGGTAAAGAAGGAGTGCTGCCAAACTCCTTTTATGAAGCAAAGATGGTGCTGATACCTAAACCAGGAAGAGCAAAAATGGACAAAGAAAATCAGGGACAAAGAAAACACTGGAAAGCAGAGATAGAAATGGATTTTCCCTGAGAATAATAAGTGTATACTTAAAATCATGAACAAAAATTGTCTGTAATGGAGATAAGTTAGAAGCCTTACCTATAAGATCAGTAGTGAAACAAAGCCCATTATCACTAGATTATTTAATATTGGATTAGAAATCCTAGCAATAGCAATAAGAGAAGAAAAGAAATAGAAGGAATTAGAATGGGCAAAGAGGTCATAAAACTAGCTCTTTTTGCAGATAATATGATATGTATATAGAGAGAATCCTAGAGATTCAACTAAAAAAAGGAGAAATGACCAATAATTTTAGCAAAGCAGCAGGATATATGATAAACCCACATGAATCATCAACATTTCTCTATATCAACAATGTCCTGCAAGAAGAGATAGTTAAAGGTAACTCATTTAAAATAGCCATAGACAGAACGAAATGCCTAGGAGTATGTCTGCCAAAACAATCCCAGAAACTACGTGAATATAATTCTAAAATTTTTATACAATTTTTATACAAATAAAGTCAGATTTATTTTTATTACTAATTGGAGATTTATATATATGTATATAATGTGCACATTATATACATATATAACAGATAATATAATTAATGATTTATTATTAATTGGAGAAATACTAAATCTTCATAAGTAGGCAAAGACAATGACAATTAAAATGACAATTCTAACTAAACTAATCTCGTTATTCAATACCATCCCAATTAAATTGCTAAAAAATTTTTATTCAACTAGAAAAAAATAAAAACAAAATTCATTTGAAAAAACAAAAGTCAAGAATATCAAAAGAATTCCTGAAAAAATGTCAAGGAAGGAGGTCTAGCAGGACTAAATTTTGAACTATATTGTAAAGTAGTAATGACCAAAATGATCTGGTACTGGCCAGATAATAGAAAAGAGGACCAGTGGAACAGGACAGCCATATAACAGATAGCTTTGAAATATCATGATAACTTTCTGTTGTTCAAAAGCAAAGATCCCTGTTTGGGGGGCAAGAATTCATGAAATGATAAAAGTTGTTGGGAAAACTGGTAAGGAAGTCCGGCGTAAAGTAGATATAGACCAATATTTTTACAAAATTTACCAAGTTAAGGTCAAAATGGATGCATAATCTGGGCATCAAGGGAGATATAATAAGCAAGTTAAAAGAACATGCTACATAGTACCTATCAGATCTATGGGTTGGAGAAGAATTTATCAATAAAGAAGAGACAGAAAGCACCAGGAGATACAAAATGGATAATTTTGACTGCTTGAGGAGAAGGGGCTGTTGAATAATAAGGAGGTGATTGAGCTTCTGAATTGTGCCATGCTGAGACCCCCAAGTGAGTGAAGGAGGAATATAGGCGAGCATAAGAGCATCCACAGGAGAGGAACCAGGGTGGAAAAAGGCCTGGAGTCCGGGGCAGGCAGGGTTTGAGGGAAGGACCTGAGTTCATTTGCTCAGGGAGAGCAGGAGAGAGAGAAGTCTTCCAGCACTTGCTCTGTGTACTCAGGATTCTTCCCTTTGGCTCCAGAAGGCAGAAGCAGGAGAAGCAAATGGTGGCTGCAAAGCAGTCCAGAGGCTCGCAAGGAGGAGAGCGATGCTCAGGGTTTGAACTGTCCCTGCGAGGACGAGCTCAGTCCCTTTCCCGCCCCTCGCTGGGCCAGAAGGGGGGAGGCCGCACATGGTTGGATGTGTCATAGGGGAGGGTCCTTTGGGGGCATCTGCAGGCCTGGGTGCTGTTGGGGTCCCTTCCAACTCTGAAATCCTGGGATGTTGTGGGGAGTAGAATATTCTTAAACATATTTTAAAGGCCCAAGTGCGGGATTGCCTAGAGTGAGGAACAAACAGAGGTTGTGCTGCGTGACAAGCCCGGTTGGGATCATGTGCTTGAAAAGGGGAAAATGTGGTTCGCGATCACCGGACGGGACATGCTTTAATTCTTGTTCTTTCTCCTGATCCTTCTCGAGCAGGGAATGAGCCCTTTCAGGACGAAAAAGCCAAAGGCTCCTCTACCGAGTTTGTGCCCTTTTCCCTTCCTGCTGTGAATTAGGAACAACAGAATCCTTTTTAGGCCGCTTCCTTTTTCCCTTTGGCTTTACGGGCCTAGAAGTGATGGTCTGCGTTGGGCTGGGGTCCAGGCCTGGGACACCTCCCTGGGCCTCAGTTCCCTCATCTCGGGCATAGGACGGGCCTTCCAGGAGCTGCCTTCCCTGGGGGCGGCCCCCGCCTTTCCCTTTCTGGGCTTCCCTCTCCTTTCTCTTCTCTGGCAGGGGTTGGCACCATGCTGGTTTCAGGGTCCCGTCATAGGTTGGGTGATTCCAGCAGACCATTTCGGGGGCTCCTTCTGGACGACAAGTGAGGCGGGCGGCGCTGACTCTATTTCCACTTTGCAGCTGAGGATAACAAGGCCCGGCCAAGCGGACTCAGTCCATAGAAGGATCAAGAGGAAAGTGAGCCCCCTCTGTGCCCCCGGCTGGGCCCCGGGCTTGTTACCAAGCACTTAGCAGCTGATCTCCGTGGGTTGGATTTGGGAGGACAAACTTGGAGAGGACGGCCTTGGGCTGAGGACAGGCCAGCCCAGCACCAGCCCAGCACCAGCCCAGCACCAGCCCAGCATCAGCGGGAGGAGGCTCTGGTAGAGGAGGAGCACCTGAGGGGGAAGAAGCGCTTCAGCACCTCGGTCAGCTCCCGTCTCCTGTGCTCTCCTGGGCTCTCCTGGGCTCTCCCAAAGGGCTTTGCTTCTTGAGAAGATTCTTGTTGATGCCTTTTCAGTCCTCTTCGGAAAGTGCCTGTGACATATGGGGAGACGAAGAGGAAATTTAGTCTGCTTAGAAATGCAGTGGAAATCCTGCCTGGCAAGAGCCGAGCTCTTACTGACACGCGTGTAAATTGGGCTCGCCAAGCTGCGGGCGGCAGCGGGATGTTTTCTGGCCACGACTGGCCTGTCTTATCTGCCTGGAAACAGAAAGAGGCTACTTGGCTCTTTTCTCCTCGCTCGGGGAGACCCTGGCCGGACCCCCAGCCGCTGGCCCTGAACAGAATTGGTGCTCGATTATTTCTTTAGTTTGGGGGAGCCCTACGTAGCGCTTAGTGTAGACCCCGGAATACGAAAGTGCCTGCTATGTGCCCATCTCTGTGCCAGGAGCCGGAGAGGCAGAAGCAAAACACACCTTAATCTCAAGGGACTTGCCTGGGGGTCATCCATGGAGGGATTTTGTGTGTGGAGACGGAAGGAGATTCGGGAAGTTCTTTCAGAGAAGGTAGTTCTTAAAGGGAGCCGAGGACTCCCGAGGGTGGCAGCCATGAGGAAGCCCCTTCCAGGCAGGGTGACAAAGAGTGCTGGTACAGGGAGGGCCAACGAAGTGGAGCAGCCAAAGGGCAGTGTGGCTGGATCTTGGGACAGGAACGGTGAGACGTCCACTTAGAAGAGGAAGAGGCTGATGGCGAAAGGCCATGACTGCTGCCCTGTCCACAGAAGAGGCGGCGCTCCAAGGTGTAGACATTCCCTCCCTTTGCACAGAAGAAGCTTGACTCTGTCCCCCCACTTTTTGGCCTTGTACATTTGTGTCAGCCCAGGTCCTTGGTACCCTGGAGGGGGCAAGGAGTCGTCTCTTCATTTTCATCAGCTCAGTCCCCCCTTCGATGGGCCTCCTCTATTCTGGGGGCCTCAGGATTGTCGCCCCAATTCCATCCAGCCATTTAGCCTTCGACAAAGGGATACTGACATCAAAGAAGACGAAGCAAGCAGAAAGAGCAGCCCAAGTGCCCAGAACTCACCTGGGTCTGGAGGCGGAGCTGGCTGGGCAACGGGGCTCACTGCTTAGCTTCGGTGTTGCCCAGCATCAGTTACATAGTTCAAGTTGGACCCTGGCCGTGCTGGCATCCCCAGCCCTGTGATCTCAGGGCACGGCTGGCGGGCAGGTGACAACGTCTGCTCTGGGCCGCTGGGCTCCTGGATTTCTAGGGCCGCAGCTCCCCAGCCACTGTGAGAGACTCGACTTCCAGCTTAGAATGGCTAAGAACCAGCCCAGCAGCCAAAGAGCGAGGCCTCTTTCCAGCAGCCGAGGGGTGAAGGAGGCTCTGCCCCCTTAGCACTTGGTGCCAGGGAGGAGCCTTTTATCCTCAGCCATGAACACTGCCCCAAGTCCCTCAGCTTCAGTTTCTTCATCTGTCAAATGGGAATCCCAACAGCAGCTCCCTCCAACAATGAAGAAGGCTGCTCCCAGCCAAAGGAAAAGCCAGCATGGCATGTCCACGCAAGCTCCCAGCCGGCTGGCCCGGCTCCCCAGCACCTCCCCTTGTCAGATCTCCGTCAGGCTCTCAGTCGATGGAGTCCTCATGGGTGATGGCGGGCAGACAAAGGGAGCGGCCAGCGGGTCAGCCTTCTGCCGAAAGTGTGTCTCCACCACCAGGGGGGCCCGTGACAAGTCTGTAAGGAAGGTGCCAGTACGATTCCTTTGGGGCAGATGAAGAAACTGAAGCCGAGAGAGAGTCACCTGCCAGAGCCGGTGAGCATCAGAAGCGCACTGGAATTGGGCCCGACTTCCAGGCGTGTCTCCATCCCCACAGTTTGCACTCACCAGGGGTGTTTGGAATATTCTGAAAAGCTGTTGACTTTCCAGCCTGAAGGTCCCTCCAGGTTCCGGGTCTGGGATGAGCAGATAGGAGGGTCCCGCCTTCAGGAACCATTGGATGAACTTAAGCTATCTGTGACGTGCCTTAAGCGAGGACTGCTCAGGCGGTCAGTCAGGAAGCAACTGTTAAATCCGTATTCACAGGGCAGGCGCTTGGCTACAAAGGAGGGGAAAGGACCGTCCCCAGCCCCGAGGAGCTCACAGTCGAATAGGAAAGCCAACAGGTGAATGATAGGCACAAAAAAGCTATAGACAGGCTAAACAGGAGATAATGAACAGAGGGGAAGCGTTAGAATTAAGGGGGGCTTGGAGGGCTTCCTGGAGAAGGTGGGATTTTGGCCAAGACTTTCATCTATTCAGAGAAATGAAGCCAGCCAAGCACACATTTTATATGAACCAAATCGATCGTGTCCTTGTAGGGTTTGATGTCCAAAGGCAGAGTTAGCTATTCTTTGGTGTCACTCCCATGAGCAGCTAGATGACTCATTGGATTGAGAGCCGGGCCCAGAGATGGGAGTTCAAATAGGGCCTCAGATACTTTGTGGGTGTGTGACCCTGGGCAAGTCATTTAATCCCACCTTTTTAGCCCTTGCCACTTTTCTGCCTGGAAACCAATACACAATATTGATTCTTAAATGGAAAAAAGAGTCACTCCCTTCCTAACAGTATTATGATTTAGTGTAAAAACTCCTTCCCTCAGGGGTCAAGGTCCTATGGTGAGTGGTCAGGACATTCCTTGGTCGAGACTTTGGCCACTATTGCTTTGGCATTCAGTGACTTTTGTGCTTAGAACAGCTACTCGAGCTTGGTTTCTGTTGCCATGAAGTTTGAGAAGTCGGTGCCGTCTGTGCCCTCTTGGGGCCCTGAAGAGGGAGCAGGACGGGGGGAAGGAGTGAGGGGCTTCTAAATCGGCGCCCTTTTAGGTGAGGGGGCGATTTTCATTTCATTACTATTGATGGAGAAATCCATCTTTCTTTCCTTGCTTGTGTCCATCGTCATGAATCCGGGTTGAAAGCTTTGATTTGTTTGTCACCTCGCTTGGGGCAGGCATGGATGGGTAGAGCAGTGAGGTCGGACAAGGCTTGGATTTGGAAGCTGCGGCCTTTCATTTACTAGAAACAATAGCCTCAGCACCGAGCTAGCAAAAAGAGGTGGTTAAATGGGAATCAACCGATTGCCCCACCATTATTAAGCCCTCCCTGGGTGCCAGACGCTGGACTTGCTCCTGGGGAGAGAAAGCCAGAATCAGAAGCTGGCCCTGCTCTCTGGGAGGCTTCACTCCATGGAAGAAGGCGGAGTGTACATACTATAGGCAAATGCAGGATATCACCGGGGTGTCCTCCTGGAGACGCTGAGGATGCCCAGTCTGTGCCCAACGGATGTGCGGTAGAGAGGGCAAGCCGGAAAACCTCCTGTCCGCTTGCTGCGTTTCCACAGATAAATGTTTCTGGTATTGTTGTGCTGTCAGGATGGTACTCGAGTTGAATTCCGTGAGGAAGGAGTATAGTAGAGGCAGTATGGAGCACTGAGCTTGGAGTCAGGCCAGACTTGAGTTCAAATTCCACCTTAGATACTTAGCTGTGAGACCTGGGCTTTCCTCTACAAGCCGCTCCTCCTCTCACATCTGGCTTGGATACAATCTGAATTGGGTCCGTGATCAGTAAGTATGTACGCCTTCTTGGGGTGCAGGTGTGAATGCTCCATACATACACGTATGCACGCATTTGCAGGTAGGTGCGTTGGGGATGTTGAGTTTTCCCTTTTCAGGATCTCCTCCCATGTGCGATGTCTTTTCAGGAGGGGCCTGGCTCTCCCCAGAGAAGCCGGGCATTTCTGCTTGGCAATGAGGACTTCTCCTTCTTCCAGGCCCCATCGGAGCCAGCGCTCAATAGCCTCCCTCGCCATATTGTCTCCTCTCTGGGCCTTTCCCCATGCTTCTTTCACTTGAACTCGAAGGAGAGGAGGCCATCCAGAAGCAGAAAGCTGACCTTGTAATGAAGCAGCCAGAACCACCGAGACGGTGGCATTCAGGTCAGTGGACACGGTAGCTTTCTATGGTTCGTGTCCCTAAGTTATTAAAAGAGTAATGAAGGGAGCCTGGGAATTTGCTCTTCCCATTTGAGCCACTTTCTTTCTCTGTTTCTTTCCAGCTTTGGCCAGGCTGCAGGACAGCCGGCAGGCCCAAATGAATTGAATAGAACAGATTCCTCCGCAGGGCTGGGGGCAATGGCAGCCTCTGCTGTAGATATGAGGATGTTCCTAGGCCCAGACACGCCCCATGCTTCACTAACCAGCAAAGCCCCAGAGAATTCATTTGGCTCCCAAGGTAAGAGGATTAGAGCACAAATGCTAAAATATTTGGAAATTTCCAAGATTAGAAGACTGTGGGTCTTGCAGAGATAAAACAGGATCCAACCAGAAGTTGAGAACTCCGGGCCGCTGTTTGTATTACTGAGAGCAAAGAGGAGTTTGACATTCTTTCTGATTCTATCACCTGTATTTGCCTTGAGTATCTGAAGCTTACACTGTCTACAGCCAATGGCATGCACATAGGCTGCTATTGGGTTTTCTTCGAAGAAATTCCATTGCATCGGTGAAGACAGAATGAAGCGTCCTTTTAAAATGTACTATTACAATGTTTATGGATAGCCAAAAGGGGATCCAGAAACGGAACAGCAGCAGTCCAGCTCAGACAGATTCTCGGGGTCCCTGCTCTTGGAAACGTACCATGATGTACAATGGGGAACCCTGTCTCGGATTCAAATGACAAAAATACGAATGTGAATAATCCCTAGTTATGTATATGGAATACAAGAGTGCGATTCCAGCTGTACTTTTAAATGCCTTTGAATGGCTGAGTGATGATGATGATGGTGAAGGTGAAGGAAATGATGACACTCTCCCTAGGCTTTCCCCACTCCTATTTGGTGTCTCTTCCTAATTTTTCTTTGCTCAGTGATGATCGTTCCCCTGTCCTTGGTACATGTGTTCTGTCCTGCGCTCTCTCCTCTCTGTAGGCGCTCACTTTGAGTGATTTCAGGAGTTGGATTGTCTTCTTACTCTATATGGCTCCTATAGATAGATCAGAGTATTTGTAAATTGAGACCTAGATAGGGATTAGACATCTAAAGTAAGACCTCTTCAAAAGGAAATATCTGTGTATTCTACATTATTTTGGTGTGCAATTTGAAATTCATAAAGAGCCTCTAATAAGAAATGCCCCCAATATGCTGTCTTTTCTTTCCCCCCAAAGCCAACCCTATTCTGAATTTCCCTGTTTCCATCAACTAGCAATAGCCATGAGAGAAGAAAAAAGAAATGGAAGGAATCAGAATGGGGAAAGAGGCAATAAAACTAGCTCTTTTCACAGGTGATATGATGATATAATCTTAGAGATTCAACTAAAAATTAGTTGAGACTATCAATAATTTTAGCAAAGTAGCAGGATGTAAAATAGACTCACATGAATCATCAGTGTTTCTATATATCACCAACAGTGTCCTGCAGGAAGAGATAATAAGTTAACTCATTTGAAATAAGCACAGACAGAATAAAACACTTGGAGTATGTCTGCCAAAACAAACCCAGAATCTACATGAACATAATTAGAGAGCACTTTTTATACAAATAAAGCCAGATTTAAATAATTGAGCCCACTGATCTCATCACCATTCAGATATGTCACCTTGAAACCATCCTCAAATCTTCATCTTCTGTCACCTCTCACAGACAGTTGCCAGTCTTGCTACAATCTACTTCCATCTTCCGTCTCTGTCTTCTCTTCACCCATGTGACCATTCCCATCCTCTCATTTCTCACCTGGACTATTGCAATAGGTTTTTTTTTTAACCCTTCACTTCTGTGTATTGGCTCCTAGGTGGAAGAGTGGTAAGGGTGGGCAATGGGGGTCAAGTGACTTGCCCAGGGTCATACAGCTGGGAAGTGGCTGAGGCTGGATTTGAACCCAGGACCTCCTGTCTCTAGATCTGATTCTCAATCCACTGAGCTACCCAGCTGCCCCTATTGCAATAGGTTTTTAGCTGATCCTACACCCCACGGATTCTCCTTGCACCAATATGTCCTCCATAGAGCTGCCTAAGGGATATTCCTGAAGCAAAGGTCAGTGTCACCCTCACCTCTACTTAAGGAGTTCCACTACTATTGGAACCAGCTGCTGTGCTTGGTTTCCACTCCACTGTCATCATTATTGTCTCTCTTCCCTCCCAGTCAGGAGAAGTTCATCACCAGGAAACATCCAGGATCACATGCAACTTCAGGTCAGCATCAAAAGCTCTTCCCAATGTGCCTCTCATCTCCCTTTCCAGTCTTCTTGCACGGCATTCAATTTTTGTATTCCAAAGTCTAGCCAAACTGCCCTTCTTGCTCTTTCTTATTCTTCATAGTCCATTTTTCTTCCTTGTTTCTATCTGTGTGCCCTGAAATGCTCTTCCTCGTCATTTCACCTCCTCTTCCAAGCTCAGCTGAGCCAATATCTCTTAAATGAGGACCTTCCCAAACTCCTCAGCTACTAGTGCCCATCCCACACAATTATTTCAATGCATTTTCTTTTTACATGTATATATGTAAGTAGTGAAGCTCTGGCCTCACTCTTCCAGAGAAAAGCTAGCTACATCTCCCCCCCCTCAGGATCCCAGGGATAGCTCTGAGGGGTTCAGGTACCTCTTATCTCTTAATATTAATTCAAGCCCACATTCGTATGTGTCCCATCACTATTAACTGCTAGTGATTAACTTCTGGGTTCCCTTTAACCAATTAACATCATTTAAAAAACAAAGTATTCATTTGCCACCAGCTTCTCTGCTTGGTTTCAACTCCGCTGTCATCATTATTGTCCCCTCTTTCCCCCAATCAGGAAAAGCTCATCACCAGGAAACATCATCATAGAGATTGCTTTAGTTTTCGGTAATCACGACTCATCAATAGCCTCATTTGCTTCTATTCCTCTCTATGTAGGTCTTGAGGGAAGAGCAAAAAATCTTTCCTCACAGCCCTTTTCTATAAAGAATTCAAGATCCCAGTCATCTCCTGATTTGCCACTAACTTCTTTGCTCAGTTTTGGCTCCACCACCATCATCATATCTTGCTCTGGATACTTTCCGACACTATTCCCCCCCTATCAACTTCTTGTGACATGTGTTCCCATATTAGACAGTAATCTCCTTGAGGGCAGGGACAGTCTTTCTTATTAGTATCATTTCTTGGCACAAAATAGGCACTTAAATGTTTATTGCATTATATCGTAGAGGGAGATATTTATTATAAAGAGAGTGAGCACAGGCATGCCGAAATGAGCAAAACTGATTGTGTATCATTTTCATTTTATGTGTAGTTAATTGATTTTATCCTGTGGCTGCTTCAGAAAGACATGGCTTTCTCTCTTGGAACTTAGTTTACAATTCAGCTGGCCTGGAATGAGGTAACTTGCTAATCACTGTTCTATTCTTGCTAAAGGAATTCTGCTGTCCTTGGTGGCTGTGGGTGGACATTAGGGAGTCTGGCTCAGTCTCTTCACACCACTCGGCTTCAAGAATGTTTGGCTTCATATCCAAAGAAGTCTGGGCCACTAATTTACAGGTGAACTCAAACGACGATCACTTCTTAGTCTAAGGGAGGAAGGATAGGGTCGTTGCTAGCCTCTCATGTCAATGTTCAGTCAAGCATACTGTTCCCTGCCCCTCACTTATGTAACTAGTCACGTTGTTCTCACCTCCATGGTGTCACCTACCCTGGTTCATTCTTTGTTGTGTGCTTTCCAAAAACTATAAAAGAAAACTCTTCCCCTTATTAGTGTCCTGTTTTACTGGGGAAGCTGACACTTTTTTATTTGCAAATTCATGCTTTATAATAAACTGAACATTCTTGGAACTATGTCCCTCGGTTTACCTTATTTGAACAGTTTCAGTACAGACATTCTAACCATCACCAGGGGACTATCCACTTCTCTACATCACCTCATTCCCCAGAGAGAGTAAATTCAGACTTAATGGTATTTCTACATAGTCCTGTCCAAGGTGGATGAGTTTGTTTCAGCTACTGATGGACTGGTTGCATAAAGGTCATTCTTCTCCTTGCTGCCCTAATGCCAAACTATGAGTACAGAATCTAGTCTAAACACTACTCACAGGTCTTCTATTAGGCTTCCCTCCTGGCCTTTCAGTGTTCACAAAGCCAACCCTAATCTCCTTCCAGAAGTGAGAAAGAATGGACATGATGGAGGTAGATGTGACAATCGCACACTGCACTGATGGGCCACATTGTGGTCATCCCAATGGGGTGGTAAAGGCCTGTTTGAGGCTTCTCTCTACACATGTTCTTACCACAAAGTCTTCTTCCTTCCTCCTTCCCATGAATAGGTCACACAGGAAAAATCTAGACCCAAATGGCCCAGATTAGGCTCATTGATATCTTATGAATCTAGTTTGGGTTCCATAGCCAATCAGAGAGGTTCCTCTTCTCCTCTGATGGTTAGTGGATGTTGGTGCATGTTCAAAGTCCATGTGGGAACTGCTTCTACTGAGCAGTGTGTGTGTCCACATAGACTGGGCTCATTGGCCAGGGCCCAGCACACTTCAAAATATACTTCCTATTTCTTTAGAATAAGCTTCTTGAGGGAAGGGGGAAGGTTTTTGTTTCTGCGCCCTCAGTCCCAAGCATGGTGTTGAGCATTTTGATGAACAGGTTGACTAATAATAATGGTGAAGACAGGAGGGTGGTGGTGAAGGTAGAGAAGCAACAATTCGGTCCAACCAACAGTTATTAGGAATGTTCTTTGTGCAAGACCTTGGCTTTGCAAGGACCAAAGACACAGTGGGAAGAGTGGACCCAGCCTGGCTGCTCCACGAGCTGCTTATGAGACCTTCAGACTTCCCAGACTATCTCCACCTGCCATCTTTGTATCCATTGATAGATGAGACCAGTGGGACTTGGAAAGGCCTAATGGTGGCCTGAAGGTCACCTGAGTGCTCTGCAATCCCTTCCCCACATCACAGTCGATGTCTTCTATCCTTGGAACAAAAGCCTCAAATTCATTTTTGTCTTCTAGGCTTTCTTCTTTCTTTTTAGTTGGAGGACTGTTCTATTGCAAAGCTCATATACATGTATACACACATACATGCACTTATGTATATACACATGGAAGTTCATATACATGCCTACACATACCTATTGATCTATGTGTACACACATAAAAGTGCATGTGTGTATGTGTGTTTTGTGCTCATAGATCCTAAATAATTGTGGAGGTTTTGCAAAAATGGCCTCGAATGACAAAACCCTCCCACACTGCCATGAGTTGCTTCCCATAATTTTTTCTTACCCTCCCAAATGAGCTGAAAGTAGGGCCATGTTACATGAGCTAAGGAGACAGAGAGGCAGTGCAGCTCTTCTTGCTGCCTCCACTGGCAAAATCTTCTTCTAACATTTTGTATTCCACCCCATATTCCTGCTTCACACACACACACACACACACACACACACACACACACACTCTTAACTCAAGTGGAGTGATGCCCAGCAAGTGGCCAGTCCCTCCTGACACTATCTTATCTGCTGAATTTATTGTGTTGAATAATAGCTTCCAGGTCCCTTTTCAAATGTCAAGGAATGAGAAAAGTCTTGCATATTTCATAAATGTAAAGGATCTTTTGTCTGAAAATCTTCAAGGGGGGATTCAGGCTGGGAGAGGGGAGGACTTAGTTTCCTTGTGGTTTGCTTCTTTAAAAGGAACGTTGGTTAACTGTGAGCTGCCCAGGAAATTTATTGCCTCCAGGGAATGTTTTATTGGGTATTACTGACACAGTAGAATGTGTGAGAACATGAAATGTGGGTATTTGTGAAGAAACTTTTAAAAAGGGATAAAGAATGATCCACCATGATATGGACATCAAGGTGACATCAAGGATGGCCACAAAGCAGGGAGAAAGAACCGACATATTCAGCAATGGAGTCAGGATCCCCAAACAGCCTCAAAGACCTCAACTTTCATTTGAATCTAGAAAGATCAAACTTAATCAGGACAAATGAGAAGTCTTACATGGACCCAAAACACAGTTTCACAAATGGAAAATGCAGTTGAAGGACTGATTAGGCAGCAGTTTGTCTGAAAAGGCTACAGAGGTTTTAATTGATTGCACTTTTTAAAGGACTGAATGGTATGCTATGGCTGTCAAGAAAGCGAATGATAGATGCCTCAGGCTACATTAAAAGGAACATTAGTGCTCAGGAATAAGGTAAGTCAAACCACCAGAGAATTTTGGAATGAAAAGGGCCTCTGTGGCTCTCTCATGCTCCTAAACCTACCTAAAATGAATCCTTACCATTAAATGTCTACCAAGTGGTCCTCCAGTCTTCAGGTGATGATTGCCAAGGAAGGGAAGCCCATTGCCTTGCAAGTCATATCCTGCTTTTGGACAATTTGGCAGAGGCTTTTCTGGATACAACTTGTGGCCCGTGGCTTCCTCAAAGACATGAGGCTCCTATAGACGAGATCTGATCTTGGGGAAGAACAAGAAAGGCCCTTCACTATCTTTTGGCTCACGGCTCCTACGTGTCCACATATGAGGGCAATAGAGGTCCCTAGTTCCCATATAAATACTTAAGGAAACATATATGTAGAGATGGAGGGCAGCCCTGATGACAACCACAGAAAACGAAGACACAAAATTCTCAAAGAAACTCAGACACAGAAAATTTACATCTAGTCCTCAACTGCCCCCGACTTTCCCTCAGAAGGTACCTGAATTGGAGGTTGTTGGCAGAATGACCCTTCACTATTTGAGAAAAAAAAGTCTCCCTAGAGTTATACATAGTTCCTCCCAGACGTGAAGACCTACTCTATGTTTTAGAGTTTCCTCTATGTCAAACTGGAAAAAAACACAAAACCACTAAAGTAGTTAGTAAAGCCCAGTCTTTAATCAGGAAAGAGATAGGGCTCAATATTTGGCTGTCACACAGAGTCAAGGATCAAAAACTACACAGAGCCAAGGGTTCTGGGACTCTGGGAACTGTGTCTCTGAGAGAATCACCTCATGAGATGATTCTCCAAAGAACAATAGAAAACAGAGATCTTATATACCTTTTGGGGAATGAAGCACATCAAACATACACTGACAGGTTGCAAGAGGCTTGGGAAAGAGGCTGTAGCCTGAGGCTGGGCTATCAGGGAGTGGTCTACTACGATGGATAGGAAAAGGATGGTTCCTGCACAGTTGTGGGTCTTCTTGGGAATGGATTTCTTATACAATGGGGGAAACTTCTAAGACTAGAAGGTGAGTGAGCATTTGAGCATTTTTATTACTCCTATTCAGGACACTTAATGGGTGTTGGGAGATCCCTCATTCAGGCTAAGACAAAGTCACATTGGGACTTCCCTTAAGGTAAGTTCCCAAGGGTCAGGGGCAAACTTGGGGTCTCCAGATTTCAAGATGACACCTGGAAGGCAAATATACTTTAGGGCTGCTAAGCTGCACCTTGACATTCTGGAGGAAGCTTCTTTGTTCACTGAAGACCTACGTTGACATTCAGCTTGTACTCCTTTGGAAGGGGAAGACACTTAACAGCTGTGTGGCAGGAACCTCTTTCCCCATGGCTTCTGCACTGTGTGAATCATTCGCTATGAAGTGAGATAACTTGGGACCTCCCCTTCTCTTCTCTGTTCATTCCCAGCCAAAGATAATAAGACTTTTGCCCTTTAAGGTCTCTTGGTTTCAGGAGCCACATGGCAAAAGTCCTTTGTCTCTGAGAGGGACTCAGCTCGGTAAGTAACCCCTTCTACGGAACTTGGAGAAACATATGGGGAAATCCTCAGAACTGGCAATACCTAAGCTATTTCCCTTCTTTGGACAGAGGGATTTAATTTCAGAATCACTCTGCATAGGGATTAAAACCTCTCTCTTCCCCAAAGGAGGATGATCCTCAGGAAAACTCTCCATGAATCCCCCTCCCAGACTCTGTTGCCAAGCACATAGGAATATGCCTACACTTGTCATAGGCTAGAGCAGAGACTCTCTCCATATTCTACCTGCATTCATCTCTAAGAGTGGGGATATATCTAAGTTCAAAGGAACATTTTTCTTGGGTCACATGAATGATGGACTGGGGGAATAAGACATAGAATTCTCCAGAGCTTCTTCCCCAGGTCAGAAATTGAGGCCAGGACTAGAGAATGGTCTTTCAGCTCATTTCGTAAGTCAGCGTAAAGGAAGGGCTTCTTCAACAGGGCTCCACCCTTCTTAGCATCCGCCATCAGTCATCTTGGGGTGTGAAGATAGAATTCACTCTCCCTTTGTCCATTTTTAGTTAATCAAACCAAGAACTTAGGGTACTCCTACTTAGTAACTAGCTAACCATTAAATAAGAGAATTCACAAGTCACTTACTAGCTCACACCTCCAAAGTGCCACAAGCACTGCCTCCTCTCCCCCCATCAGTGCTAGGCAAATTGGGAGGCTGTTATTGATTCCTGTGAAGTGGGTGAGCTACAGGAAGTCACATCAAGAAAACTACTTTAAAAGGACCAGCCGAGCATTGCGGGGCTCAGTCTGTGTCAGCGAGCTTGGCTGGAGGAGGACTTTTGCTTTCCTTGGGTTTTTGGAGAGATTCTTCCCTTGGATTCTGCATTGGTGAGTAGAGCTAAAGAGACACGCTTTTCCTTGGAGTCATTCTGGGCTGGTGGAACTCTGGCTGAAGACACCACTGGGACTTCTGGCTGAGGATTACTGGGATTTCCAGGTGGAGATCAGGACTTGGGAAGCCCCTGTGGGGGGCTGAGCCAGACTTCACCAGAGCAGCACTTAGGGCTGTTAGGCTAGACCAGGCTTTGTCTCCTTCCTATATTTCCCATTTTCACCATCTCTACCTTGTTGTAAATAAAAGCTGCTTACAGTCATTTTTGACTTAAGGGCTAATATTTTATAAACGGCAGCCGCTTTATAACTCTCATATTGAGTCAAAACCTAAATTTAATTGTTACAGGGGATAGTCTCTCTCCTTGAAACTCATTTAGGAGCCAGAGTCTGTCCTCTCAACAAAGAAGAGATGCAAATGCATTTCTTACTGTTGTTCAGTTGTTTGTCATGTCCAACTTTTCATGATCCCATTTAGGATTTTCTTGGCAGAGATACTGGAGTGATTTGCCATTTATTTCTCCAGATCATTTTATAGATGAAGAAACTAAGGAAAACAGGATTAAGTGATTTGCTCAGAGTCACATAGCTAGTAAGTGTCTGAGGCCAGATTTGAACTCAAGAAATTGGGTCTTCCTGACCCCAGGCCTGGCACTCTATCCACTGTGCCACCAACCACCATATAGGCTTAACAAATTGATAGGAGAATTCCTGTGATCAACTTTCCTTCTGCTCTGACCAGAGTTTCTGGGAGCTCAGCCATTCAGTGCAGGCTGAAATCATACTTCTTTTCTTGGCTGCAATAGTGTTTCATGGCACTATTGTTGGCTCGCTATTTTATACTTAGGAAACTGATTTTTTGAACACAAGAATGGCTCTCTATCATCTCTGACCTATCTACACATTTATATAATACATATGTTTATGTCATTTATGCATAATGTATGCGTGTTAAATTTTGCTATATTCAATATGTTCTAGACCAACATATTTTAGACCAGGGGTTGGCAAATCCAGCCACCACCTGTTTTGTATGGTGCTCTGAGTCTCCTGCTTTTATATAGTCCTTGGAGCTAACAGTTATTTTTCTTAGCTTATAGGGCGATACAAAAAAGGACAGTATCCAGATTTGGCTCTTGGGCTGTAGTCTGTCAGTCCCTATTTCTAGACTATCATTGTGAGAACTTGCTCTCTCCTACTTCATTGTCTCAAACAAAATCCGAAGTTTTGTGGTTAGTCTTTTTTATTATTTTAATATTTTTTATGTTTTTCCAGATTAGGTCAATGTAATTTTTCAATATTCATTTTTTGATATTTTGTAATTCATGTTCTCTCTTTTCCTCTATCAACCTGGAAAAAACACAGAACCATTAAAGTAGTCAGATAAAACCCAGCCTTTAATCAGGAAGCGCCTAAAAACCACACGGAGCCAAGGGGACTTCTGGGACTCTGGGAATAGCATCTCTGAGAGGACCACTAAGAGAGAGGATTCTCCAAAGAACAATAGAACTTGGGGACTTGTATACCTTTTGGGGAACTAAGGCTAAGGAAGTATGATTGATTGACTTTACCAGGGCTACAAGGAAATGAGAAGTCCAAGAAGAAATTATCAGGCAGAGGCTGATGCTTAACAATGGATACTAAAGAAAGAGTCCAGCTAAGGGCTAGGCTTCCTTTGATTCAATGGGAGAAACTACTAAGACAGAACATTTGACAGGATGGCCTGTCTACTTGTCTCACCTAAACTGGGATTATTAAGTACGTTAAGGTCCATTGTTTAGTCTGAAATGGGTGAGTGAGTCTGGGACTTCCCTGGGGCGAGTTCTCAGGGGACAGGGACAAAATTGGGGTTTCCAAAAACCCATTTGACACCTCCTACCCCTTCCCCTCTCCAGGAAGGTAGGTAATATGGTATAGGTTTTACATATGTTATCATATAATACATATTTCCATGTTTCTCATGTGGTAAAAGAAGGCACATATTGCTTTCACTAAAGAAAAGTTCATGGAGGAAATAAAGTAAAGAATGGTAGATTTCCTGTTTTTGTCATGAGCCCCTTGGAGTTGCCATGGATCCTTCCCTTGTCGATAATAGTTAAGTCGTTCAGACTTTATCATCATACATTATTGCTGTTATTGAATCCAGTGTTCTCCTGGTTCTGCTCACTTTGCTTTGAATCTCTTCATTTAAGTATTTCCAGGATTTTTTTGTGATCATCTTGTTTGTCATTTCTTATGGCACAATCGTATTCCATTACAACCATGTACGACAACTTGTTCAGATATTCCCCAACTAATGGACACCCCTTCCGTTTCCGGTTCTTGGCCACTACAAAAAGAGCTGCTAGTAATATTTTTGGACAGATAGGTTCTTTTCCTCTGTTTTTAGTTTCTTTGGGATACAGAACTGGTAGTAGCATTGCTAGATCAAAGGGTATTTGCATTTTGATGGCCCTTTCGGCATGGCTCCAGATTGCCCTCCAGAATGGTTGTATCAGTTCTCAGCTTCGCCAGCAGGGTATTAGCATCCTGATTTTTCCGCATCCCTTCCAATAGGTATCATTTTCCTTTTTTGTTATGTGATCTAGTCGGATGGATATGAGAGTTTTGTGTTTAGTTTTGAGACCACGTTTCAAGAATCCCCTGGAAAACTGGAAGGTGCCAAAGGGCAGCAATCTGGATGGCCCAAGATAACACATGCATGGTATAGCTAGAGGAGTCAGGGATGGGTAGTTAGGCAAAGAGGAAAAAGGAGAGGATGTGATTGCTCTGTTCAAGGGTTTAAAGGATTGTTATCTGGATAAAGGATTTGCCTTCTCTTGTTTGACCCCGGAGGGACAAACTAGGAGCAATAGAGGGAATTCCAAAGAGACAGAATTCAGTTTAATAGAGGGGAGGACTCCTCAGTCCTTGGAGCTAGACCAGCATGGCCTGGGTTGCTTCAGGAGGTGGGGAGCTTAATTTCTCTAAAGGTCTTCAAGCAGGAGCCAAGTTATCAGTCATTCAAGATATTGGAGAGGGGAGAGATTTAGGTCCCCCAGTTGTTAGTGCCCTAGAGGTCACACTGAGTTCCGAGATTCTGAATTTTTATAAACTGGGTGCTTGCATTTGGTCACCTTTGTAACCATGGCAACCGAATGGAAAGTATCTCATCCCAGCAATGAATTTGGCATAAGAGCATCATTCATTCAACTCCTATTTGCTAAATGGCTTTTTCCAGGTGCTGGGATAGACCTGGGGAAGAGGAAAAAAGTCAAAAACCCAACATCTTTGCCTTCACCGAGCTGCCAGTCCAGTAGGATTCTCTACACAAAGTCCTTACCAGGATAGGGACATATTTTTCCAAATGCTGGGCCAAAGGGCTCAAAGAGCTTTTAGGGACAACAAGGACAACAGCAATCCGACTTTATTAAGTATTCAGCCTATGCTGAATACTTAATATTTGGGGATACAAATACAAATGCAAAGAAAGACAGTCCCTGCCCTCCAGGAGTTTCTATTTTAAGGGGGACGACAAGTGCAAAAAGAACTCGAAAGGAGGGCTGGGAGGCGGTAAATGAGCTCTCTCTGTGTGGACACGGGCACAAAGTTTGCTGAATCAGGAGTGGACTTAGGAGAGACGTGACAGTGGGAGCACAGGGTTTGCCTGGACATTTCCTCAAAGTGGGGGAATTCGCCAATCAGAAGAATGAGCCTTGGGAGAGAGGATGATGGGTGGTGAGGAGGCTTCTGGGGAATGGAGAAGACCCAAGATCCAGGAGCAGAGCTCCCTATTGCTTAGAAAGCCAGCCTAGCCACACTTTGTTTTTGTTCGGAATTTAGAAACCTCTCCAACTCTGTGTCTTTTACTTTGGCCATTTGGGAGAAGGCTGTCCAGATGTTCCCGAAGTCTTGGGAGCCTTTAAAGCTTTCCTCCAGCAGGACGTCTCTCAGATGGCTGTTAATAACTAGGAATAAGCTCTTGGGAGGTTTCTGCCTTGCATCCTCACCCCTAGAAGCAGCTTAGTAGACATTTATGGAATTTTGTCGAATGACTCAATTCCCCGTTAAATGCAGTTACAGACCCCCCCCCCCCAGTGACTACTCTGATGATTCACATTCAATTAGGTACGAATCAGAGGAAGGGGTTCTTAACGTAGCCCCCATTGGCATGAAGGGCATCCTTGGCCGGGTCCAGATGGAAGAGGGATGGGGCTCGCGAGCTACCACGCTCTGTGGATGAAGCTCTGCTGATCCCAGCTCTCCCCAGAACGTAACTGCTTCTCCCCAGTGAAGCCCGAGGCTGCTTGAGACAGCTCCGTCCTAGCAAGAACTCGGGGGCTCAAAGCTTCATCTGTCTAGAGCCGAGGGATCAGACCTGCCACATGACCCTGCAGAGTGTGGCGAAAGCAGAAACTCAGTAAAAACACAGTCCAACATGATGGTAACGGGGCGGTTTTCTAAGGCAAAGTGCTCCCGCCGTTGCCCTTCTGCACGCTTCCAAGGCCCTCCTTTCTCCTGGAGCTCGACGCCTTTGGCTTAGCGTGAGATGGCAGCAAATCAGGGAAGAATGAAAGATTGCCGCTCAGGAGGAAGGGCCCAGGACACCGGATTCCCTCTGCAGGGGCCACAGGCAGGGGAGTGGATGCAGAGATGGAAGGCAGATCATCGGCAGGGAAAGGATGAAGCTACGCCCAAGTTCCTTTCGCCACCTTCTTCATGGTGGTTTTGAACCCAGAGCGCTTGAAAGTGCCTCCCTGGTGGTCTTGGGGTGAGTGAAGGAGCCTGGCCGGGTGACCCTTGTCCAGTGTCCTGCTCGCTTTAGATTTCAGTCCATTTCCCGAGGCTGACGGACTTCTCTCTTACTGGACGTCCTGCCTCCGAGGCCTTTATGTGGACAGCAACCTTGGCCGAAGGCAACGGGAACGGGCCCTCCAGGACAGAATCGAGACCCAGTCGGGCAGCTGGTGGGGCCAAACGATGGGGCACGTGGGGAGCTCTTTGGGAAGAAAGAGGAGATGGGAAGGATGTGATGGGGGAGGCGAAGGGCTCAGGCGTGGCCTCCAGGAGTCTCTGGAGAAAAGCGAGTGCTCGGAAAGGAGACGGCTTGGGGTTAAGGCGCAGCTTGAAGTGCTGCGGATGGCATTCCGAGGAGGGCCGCTCGGAGGACCTGGGCCTCTGCCTCCGTGTAAGGCGGCCCTCCTTGAACTTGGTGCCATCTTAGCCTGCCACCCCCCCCCCCAGAGGAGCTGGGGGCCTCCTTGCTTCCCTCACAAGAAGACTCCAGCACAAGTTGCAGCTTGGAGGACAGCCGGAGCCCCTCCTGCCTCCCGCAACAACTCCAGCCAACAGCCAGTCCTCTGAGGTATTTTGTCAGGTCGTCCTGCAAAGACCCTCAGCAAGAGGCTGTTCCTCGAGGCTCCAGGAGGTTAGATGGCCGGGTGAGGCAGCTATTCATTTTCAGAGGCAGGATCTGAACCCAGGCCCTCCTCTTGTCACTCCACAGAGCAGAGATGGGGCGAGACAGCTGGCCTTTATCCTTGATGACCCTCCGCCGTCAGACCTGCCTTCTGTCCATGCTGACCCAGACATCGTCCCAAGAGTCTGACTGCATTCGTGCTTTCTGTCTCTTCATCTCCTCCTCCTACCATTTTGAGGATTCTGCGGACGCTTCTTCCCCTCCTGAAAGGGCCCTGCCTCCTGCCCATCCGCTCCTGCCCACCCCACCCTACCTACTGCCCAGCCTCCCGGATCTGCTCCGATTCAGGGCCCCTTCGCTCACCTTGTCCCAGGAGCTGCATGACACCGGCCTGGTCCTAGCCTCAAATTTGGCCGTGCTTTCGCCCCATCTTCCAGTGACAGGGTAGGGCCTGGACAGCCCTTGATCTAACCCAACATGGAGCAGCCCTGTGGGGGTGCAGAGGCCGTGCGTCCTGAAGGTGGCACAGAGCGGCATCCCAGGTCCTTAATCCCAGGCGAGCTCAATGCCCAGATTAGATCCTTCTCCTTCAGCCCCAGAACTGGGGGTCTTCTATGGCCTGGATCGGAGAGGAGGCTCATCTAAGGAGGCTGGAGGATGGGGGGAAGAGCAGACAGAAGGCCTGGGAGAGGAAATAGGCTTCCTAAACTGGAGGCGAGGAGCTGCTTGGGGATGTCAGGCTCTCCCTGCCCTGGCAAACAGGTGCTCAGCTGGGGAAGTGGAACATTTCCTATTTCCCTGGCCCATAGCCCATTGATTTCATAAATTAGAGACCTGCAGCAGCAGTCACAGATCCATGGCGTTGGGCAGAGACCTAGAACGCCAATTTGTTATGATTAAGGCATCATTTCCAGAAATGGCGAAAGGTAGACGGCACAGCCTGAGCCCAAGTTAATATAGAAGGCAAAGATCACGGCAGAGGGACCTGTGGAAGAATGGGAGTCCGTGGAGGCAGCCATCAACCACAGCATCCCCAGTGCAAGCAGGTGATAAACTACTACTCGCCCGGATCATCTTATCCTTATCAATCAGTTAATCATGCATTACACTAGCATATGCATTGTCATGCTGTAAGTTTGTTTTTATCCATATCAACATTTTATTGCTTTTGGACAAAGGCCATTTAAGACGGCTCCATTAGAGTTTTGTCTCCTCTTATTTTCTCCTCTAGTTTTTAATTTAATTTTTTTTGCCAATGACTTGTCATAAATCTCCACACAAGTTTTCTGAAGTTAAATGATCAAACTTATCTCCCTTCCTTCCTTCCCTCCCTGCCCCCTTCCTCTTCCAGAGCTGGCGAGCAATTCAGTTTAGGTTCTATCTGTAGTAGCACACAAAATATATTTTCTTATCATTCATTTTTGTGAGTAATCTTATAAAACCAATCCCCTAAATATTAATCCAAATAAGCAGTTGAAATATTGTATACTTTCATCTGCATTCTGACTCCAACAGTTCTTTCTCTGGAGGTGAAGCATTCTTGGCCCTGAGCCCCCCAGATTTGTCCTGGATCATTGTATTATATTGATGATAATAGCCAAGTCTATCACAGTAAGATCATTCCACAATATTGCTGTTACGGTGTACAATGTTCTCCTGGTTCTGCTTATTTCACTCTGCATCAGTTCCTGGAGGTCTTTCCAGCTCTTTCTGAAATCATCCTGTTCATTCCAGATAGCACAATAGTATCCCATCACCACCATATACCACAGTTTGTTCAGCCATTCCCCAGTTGAGGGACACCCCCTCATTTTTCCAATTTTTGCCACCACGAAAAGAGCAGCTAAAAATATTTTTGTACAGGCAGATCCTTTACTATTTTTTATCTTTTTGGGATACAGATCAAGTAGTGGTATTACTGGAGCAAAGGATATGCATTATCTTATAGCCCTTTGGGCATAATTCCAAATTGCCCTCTAGAATGGTTGTATCAGTTCACAATTCCACCAGCAATGCGTTAGTGTCCCAATTTTTCCACATTCCTCCAACATTTATCATTTCCCTTTACTGGTGTATTGACCAATCTGAAAGGCGACATGGAATCTTAGAATTGTTTTAATTTGTATTTCTTTAATCAAGAGGGATTTAGAACATTTTTCATATGATTACTAATAGCTTTAACTTCTTTATCTGAAAATTGCCTATTCATGTCCTTTGACCATTTGTCAACTGGGTAATGGCTGATATTCTTATAAATTTGACTTAGTTCTTTATACTTTTGAAAAATGAGACCTTTATCACAGAAATTTTTCATAACATTCACCTCCCCCCACAGTTTCTTGTTTCCTTTCTAACCTTGGTTGCATTGGTTTTTGTTTGTACAAATCCTTTTTAATTTAATATAATCAAAATTATTCATTTTACATCTAATGGCCTCTATCTCTTGTCTGGCATAAATTCTTCCCTTCTTCATAGATCTAACAGGTAAATTATTCTGTGTTCCCCAAATTTGTTCATAATGTTATTCTTTACAACTAAATCATATACTCATTTTCGCCTTCTCTTAGTATAGGGTGTGAGAAATCGATCTACACCTAATTTTTGCCATACTGTTTTCTAATGTTCTCAGCAGTTTTTTTTTAAAATCATTTTTTATTTTTAGAAAAATTTTCCATGGTTACATAAGTCATGTTTTTACTTTCCCCTTCACCCCCTCAACCTCCCCCGCCCCCCTCTGCTGTAGCTAATTCGCATTTCCATTGGTTTTATTATGTGTGGTTAGTCAAGACTTATTTACACATTATTGATAGTTACATGGGTGTGGTCTTTTCAGGTCTACATCCAGCAGTTTTTTTTAATCAAATAATGAGTTCTTATCCCCAAAGCTGGGATCTTTGGATTTATCAAACACTAGATTGTTGATGTAGTCCATTGATCCACCCTTCTATTTCTTAGCCAGAACCAGGTTGTTTTGGCGAGCACTGCTTTATCATACAGTTTAAGATCTGGCACCACAGATGGTAGGCTGGCTTGGAAAAGAGGCATTTGAGTGTGCAGCAGCTTCATGAAGAGATCTTCTCCAGCCAAGGTCCTGAGAGGAGATTTCTAAGGTGTGGGGGTTGTAGAACCTCGGGCTCCCATCCCTTACTTTTTCAGAAAACGACCTTCCTTGTGGCATCCTGATGGCATCACTGAAAGAGCAGGGACCGGCCCACTTCTCCACAGCCTTGGATACCGTTGATCACTCTCCTCCTTGAGACCCTCTTTTCTCTGGGTCTTCAGGACTCCGTTCTCTTCTGGTTCTCCTTCTAGCTGTAATAACTAAATTAGACTCTGGTCCCTAATTTCCACAGAGTTTATGAATGTTTACTTGAACAGGAGAGGGCAGACAGATGTGATTGGTCTCCCAATGGACCCTTAGCCACCTTCCTTGGGCCGCATGCCCTAGAGAATAGGGAGCCCCCACTTCCTGCACCCCCTTTCTTTATTTTCTTCCTTTACAGCTGGATCAGTTTCTGAATCCTTTCCAGGTCAAGTGTGGAGGTCACTGTCCGCGACCCACCCTCAGTGGTGCGGTGTAGACGCAGGCGTGATCTCTGGAGACGGGAGGTCTCCCTCACACATCGGGAGACGGCTCCCCTCACACATCGCTGTTAGAAGACTTCCTTGACTCCTTTGATGAGCCTTCATTCATATCACACTCTGGAACTCCAGGTCCCCCTCAGGACTGTCTCCTGTGTCCTTTTCTTTCCTCCCTCTGTTGGGGATCTCATTGGTTCCCACAGATTAATGAGCATCTCTGTGCTGGGCATTCTCAGATTTCCCTTCTCTAGTCTCACACCTCCCTCTGCCTTTTAAACATCTCCAACTAACATCCCCCAAACTGAACTCAGTGTTCCCCCTGTGTGCCCCTCAAATTCTCCCCAATTCCTGCCCAGTTACTGTTGAGGACAACCTTACCCACCTGTCCCACGGGCTGGCAACATGCGAATCATCCTGGACTACTGGCTACCCCTCCACATTCAATCTTTTGCAAGGTTTGTTCATGCCACCTTTGAAGCATCTCTTGAATACAGCCCCTTCCCCTTTGGTACTGCCCTAACCCTGGGGCAGGACCTCATTGTCTCAGGCCTGAACCATTTCAGTAGCTAGTGGGGGGGGTCTGCCTGCCTCACTCAAGTGCCCCCCCCACTCCATGCCATCCTTAATCCAGAAATCTAAAGTGATTTCCTTTAAGTGTTTGTCCTGCCCCAGCATCCTCCTTCTCAGTAAACTCCAGGGGTTCTTTATCACCTCTAGAAAGAAACACAACACCCTCCATTTCACATCAAAGCCCTCTCTCCTTAATTCCCAGAATTCTTTATGCTTTATTCCTTATTGCATCCTTTTCAGTTCAGTGACACTGGCCCCAGGCTCTTCTACAAAGAAGATACTCCCTCCCTCGACTCCAGACATTTTCTCTGGCTGCCTACCATGCCTGGAATACTGTCCCTCTTCATCTTTGTATGCCAGCATCCCCGGCTTCCCTTCTATCCCAACTCAAATCCCATCTCCTCCAGCAACCCCTCCTGATTTGAGAGCCTCCCTTTGGTTAATCACTTCCTCTTTACCTTTTATGTGAGTTGCTTTGTATAGATTTCTTTGCATATCTTCTCCCCCAGTGGATTGTAAACTCCTTGAGGGCAGGGGTATATCTTGCTTCTTTTTGCATCCCCAGCACTTAGCACAGTGCCTGGCACATAGTTGACAACCCAGCCATGGACAGGCTAGACATGCCAAGTTTTGGAAGCTTCAGCCCTGGACAGGGAGGCCAAGAGAAAGGGCAGATGTGAGCATTCCCAGAAAATGGATTTCCAGGACTTCTTTCTGCCACCTGCAAAGCAGCAGCAGCCGGCAGGGGCATTCCAAGCATCAGGGACATGGAAAGCCTGAGGAACATCAAAGTCCGGGGCCCGTCTGTGCTCTAGTTTCATGGTTCCCACCCTACACTAGAGTGTGGACAAGGACCGTATCCCAGTTGGGGCTGACCAAAAGGAATCTGAGTGAATGGAAAGAAAAGGATGCAGGGAGGAGCTTCCCATGTGTGGGACCTGAAGACAGCAGTTTTCTGCTGCCCCCGAGCTCCCATACTCTATTAGAACCGTAACCAGTCCCAGTAGCACACGCACTCACATGATAGTCACATACAAAGGGACACTGTAAAAATCAAAGAACTGTAGGATCATTCACAAAGAAAGAAAACCAGCCAGTAGCCACTCTGCTTCCCACATCCCCAAATGCCACCTGCAGGAAGGTCTCTGCCCAGGTACCTCCCTGCATTGGGTTCCTGAGCTCAGTGGCATCCTCTGGCTTGAAAACGGGTCTTAGAGCCCAGACCTACCTGCCACTTTCTCCTCCTTTCCCTTTTCTCCTTAGCTGTCTGGGTTTTTCTTCTCTTCTAGCACCGCTTTGAAACTTGGACATTGGCTATGCTATGGCAGAGTGCGGTCCATATGCATGTTCTGAGAGGGTCAAGCTTTGTACCACCTGCTAATACCACTGTGGCAGACATCCTTTTCCAAAAGCTAATTCAATTGATGTCAGTTGATCATCGTGGGGAGTAACCATGGGGAAGTATGCTGATGGAGGATACCGAGGACTAGGAAGAGACTTCCCAACTTCTCAGGGTTCTCTAGAAGTTGGGAAGAGCTCTTGTCACCCTCTGTGGAGGCAACCTGCCTGTGTCCATGAGGACTGGAGCAGGAGCTGCAGACTGATGAGCAGTGAGTACATGAACTTAAGAATGGAGAAGCTGGGCCATAAAGAGGGAAAGCGCCTTGTCTGGGGTTGGTGGCAGCTCTGAACTGTAAATTGAGGTCACCCAACCTGTATGTTCTATTCAATGAAAACAAGCCTGGTTTTGTCCCCAGAGAGATTCTCGAGATTATTTTGAACCATAACTAGTGCACTTACCTGGCATTACTGTGGCATTGAATGGCCTCCCCCTCCAGAGCCACCAGCAGGTAGCATGAATGGGTGCTCAGAGGCTCCATGGGAAGGACTTGCTCCAAAAAACTGCCCAGATTCCCGTGTTCATATTGGCTTTTCTCTATGCCACATCAAGTCTCCAAGAATGACTTGACATGGCGAAACTTCTTGGCATGTGATTGAAATATATGGAAATGAATAGATGAGATGGGCATTCTCAGGTATCAGTGGGGCAGAAGAGAGGAAGAGCTGGCACCTGGAATCTATCTGGGATTGTGTCTCTCTGGGAGCAAGGCAGGATCAGACTCTAAGTATGCCACAGTAATGCCAGGCAAGAGCACTAATTATGGTTCAAAATAAACTCGAGAATCTATCTGGGGACAAAATCAGGCTTGTTTTCATTGAACTTTCTGAAGCTGAAATTGCAGCAAAATCTCTACATAGAAAGAAATGGCTAGTCAAGTTATTCTCTCTCCACCACCTTCGTAGCACCCCAAACCTTCCCAGCATTCTGGTCAGGAGCCAAATAACACCTAAATCCCGCACCGGATTGATCTGCCTACTCAGATTGAGTGAAAGAGACCAGAGTCAAACCCTGAGAAATTAGGGGTCTGCAGCCTTGGGGTCAGGTCAGGGCATATGTTGAACCTGAGCTCTGATCATGTTCTCACCAAAGGCAACCAGAAACCTTACAATGAAGCCAAAGAGAGGATGACTTGGCCATGATATTTGGATTTTCATTGTCTTTTCAAGCCCAATAGAGTGGAGATGAGGACATTGCTTGAATCTGGAGAAGTCAGACCAAAGAACCTGGTTCCCCTCCTCAATTCCACTTGACCTTATTTGATATTTCTAAAACCTTTTTGTTCAAATCTGTGCTCCAGTGGAACGAGTCCAAGACTTGAAGTCAGAGCCTTTGAGTCCCAGAGCTACAGTCCCTTGTTTGACCTTGGGCATGTCACCTTTCGCCAAGCTTCAGTTTCCTCGTCTCCAAAAGAAGGGGGTTGGATTGGACTAAGTCTGGTTCTCACTAAGAACTCATGACTTGCCTAGTAGGTGCCAGGAACTGTGGCAAACAGCTTTCAAGTTTACAATGTGATGAAGGAACCAACATGAAACCAGGTATGCACAAATGTGCTCTCTACAAGATCAATGGAAAATGATAATGGTGGGAAGGAACCAGGATTGAGAGGGATCAAAAAAGCCTTCTGGAGAAGGTGGGAGTTTAGTGGGGACTTGAATCCAGGAGGTGGAAACAAGGAGGGACAGCAATCCAGCCACAGGGGCCACAGCCAGACAAAGTGAACAGAGCCAAGAAACTGGCTCTCTTATTTGGGAAATAGCAAGAAAATGAGAGTCCATGGCAGGTGTAAGGGAGAAGAAGATAGGAAAGGTGGGAGCACTGATAAGATAGGAAAGACTTTAAAAGAAAAAAATTGTATTTCATCTTGGAGATGATAGGGAGCCATTGCAGATTATTCAGGAGGGAGGTGCCATGGAGACATCTGCACCTTAGGATAAACACTTTGGTGGCTGATTGGAAAATGGAATGGAGTGGGGAGAAAGAGGTCCACTGACCAGCAGCTATTGTGGTGAAGGGGGCTTGCTCTGGGGGAAGGCAATGCGGTGAAGAGCAGGAAGCCCGTTGGAGAGATAGTGCAGAGGAGGAAATGATATATCAAGGATGATACCAAGATTGGAAGGCTGAGACAATGGAAGGATAGTGTTGCCCACAGCAGTCTAAAGCCTCACCTTGTTCCTAATTCCTGAGTCCCCTCTCAAGTGAGGTTCAAGGGGACTCACTGATGGAATATAGAATAAAAAGTCCCTGAGAGATTCTCAGCTTGAAACATATCCTGTTGGTCTTGGAACTTGCTCTGTAAAACCCTTACACTGTATAATGTGTGCATGTGTGCATGTGCGCGCGCGTGTGTGTGTGTGTGTGTGTCTGTGTGTCTGTGTGTCTGTGTGTCTGTGTGTTTCTGAAGGGACAATATGGGTAGGTCAGCATCAAGAACTCCTTGGTATTTGTCCTTGATGATCTGGGGCATCCCGATTCTGCCTACAGGAAGTCTCCTACTCCCCCTGCCCTGCCTCAGTTCTTAGTTTAACTTAGAGATAGTCCCCTTGAGGATGAAGCCCTTTGGAGAGTGAACATGAGCCCACACCAAGAGTTAACCAAAGTTCTGCTGCTGAATAAGCAAAATATTCTGCCTTCAAGCTACTGTGACCTGCGAGTGATTGCTGGGTGCTCCTGGAGGTGGCTGTGATGGAGAAAGTCTGCCCGACTGGAGACTGGAAAGGGATTTTTTTCTATGGATGAGGAGCTAACCTTGAAACTCTATCATACTGATGAGAAAGACCCCTTCCATTGTGCCCCCGCCTCTGGGAAGGCACAGACTGTGCAAATATCGAGGAAGTGCTTCAATAAGATGGTGGGCTTGCTGCTGACTTGTGTTGGAAATACATAGAAATGCTGATAATTTATGTGGGTTTATCTTGTACCCTGCCACTTTGCTAAAGTTGTTGATTATTTCCACTAGCTTTTTAGTTGATTCTCTGGGATTCTTTAGGGATTATGTATAGAGCAGAAATGATAGCTTGGTTCCCTCATTGCCTACTTTAATCCCTACAATTTCTTTTTCTTCTCTAATTGCTGCTGCTAACATTTCTAGTACAATGTTAAATAATAGAGGAGATAATGGGCATCCTTGTTGCACGCCTGATCTTATTGGGAAGGCTTTTAACTTGTCCCTATTGCATATGATGCTCATTGATGGTTTTAGGTATATACTGTTTATTATCTTTAGGAAAGGCCCTTCTATTCCTATACTTTCCAGTGTTTTCAATAGGAATGGATGCTGTATTTTGTCAAAGGCTTTTTCAGCATCTATTGAGATAATCATGTGGTTTTTGTTGGTTTGATTATTGATATGGTCAATTATTTGGATGGTTTTCCTAATGTCGAACCATCCTTGCATTCCTGGTATAAATCCCACCTCATCATGGTGGATGATCCTCTTCATCACTTGCTGGAGTCTTTTTGCTAGTGTTTTGTTTAAGATTTTTGCGTCTATGTTCATTAGGGAGATTGGTCTGTAGTTTTCTTTCTCTGTTTTTGGTCTCCCTGGCTTTGGAATCAGTACCATATTTGTGTCATAAAAGGAGTTTGGTAGGACTCCTTCTTTGCTTATTATGTCGAATAGTTTGTACAGTATTGGGATTAGTTGTTCTTGGAAGGTTTGATAGAATTCACTTGTGAATCCATCTGGCACTGGGGAGTTTTTTTGTAGGGAATTCCTTGATGGCTTGTTCAATTTCTTTTTCTGATATGATATTATTTAAATATTCTATTTCCTCTTTTGTCAATCTGGGCAATTTATAGTTTTATAGATATTCACCCATTTAACCTAGATTGTCATATTTATTGCCATATAATTAGGCAAAATAATTCTTAATAATTGCCTTAATTTCTGCTTTATTAGAGGTGAGGTCTCCCTTTCATCTCTGATACTGTTAATTTTCTTCTTTCAGGATGGTGGGATTTTCAATGAAAAGTGAGGGAGATCCTAGGGATGTTCTCATTTTAGAGCTGGGCAAACTGAGGTTTAGGGAAGGACAGTCAGGCTCAGGGTCCCATAGGTGGGGGCTTTATTTTCTCAGAATGATTGCCACATATGCCTTTAGTTAGTTGAGTTGAACATACTTATTGTATATATGATGTACGTAAGTGAATGCATGCTTCTGCACGTGCACACACGCACACACATGCACATGCACACATACACACACATACACCTATCCACAGAGCCCTTCAGTCTTAGCAGATGTTTGCCGAGTGAGTGCTTGAGAGAGTGTCGTTTCCTTCGGGCTAGTTGATCCCAGGTCAGTGCAGGAGGAGGGAGAAGTGCCCTAAATGGATGCAGCCCAGCAGATGAAGAATCTGGGCTCGGGTTCTGGTGCCTACTTCCTCCTACCAGGAGACTGTTTGGGCCTCCGTCCCCAACAGGCTGCCCTCCGTCCGCCCCTTGGGGGTCTTCTCTGAAGGGCTGTTCTTTTTGATTTATTGCTGCGGGAAGCTGCCTGGGTTGGCGAAACTCTCGGCTCCTTTGGCCCAGATTCTTAAAGTGAGCTTTTGGAGAAGAGATTCCATCCACCCGGCTAACGGAGGGCATCTTGGGAAAGAGCCGCCCAACCGCATTGGGAAGGCATTCAGTTAGGTTCAGTCTATTGCCCCCAGAATGGAAGACAGAGGGGGCTGTCGGAGCGCCCACTCTCTGTCTCTGGGGCTGCCTGGATTTATGCTGCGGGACACATGAAGAGAATTGACAGGATGAGCCTGGGGCGGGCAGCTCGGACCTGCAGGCACGCTGGATGGGGGAGCAGCTCTGCCGTGGTGCTTCCATGGCTGTGGGATGGGCTGTTGGAGGCTGCCCTCCAGGTGGCCAGAAGGAGCACCCAGGCCCACAGTGAACAGCTCGAGCGAGCAGAGGCTCCACACTGTCAGTCCAGAGCACGAGAGGCTTCTTGTTCCCAGGTGAGGTCCCAGCAAAACATGAGGTGTCAGAAGGCTGGGTGACACCCAAGCCGTTTGGGCATGGCTGAGTCTGCGGGATGGAGAAGCGCTCTGAGGAGTCTGAGAAGCAACTGCTCCCCTGGGATCCATGCAGAGCAAGAGCTCAGAAGAATCCAGAAGGTGCTGCAGTGATGGAATCCTCCGGCTCTTCGCTGACAGGTGGGGAACCCCACTGGGCCACCTCCAGTGGCAGAGTCCTGTGTCAGTGCTGCAGGGCACTTAGCAGACCCTCCAGACCAACCCCTAATTTTGAATATGGCCACCAAGAGCCGCAGAGCATCTTCCACCACCGTGTCCTCTTTCACCCCCTTTGCACGTGGAGAGGCAGGTCGCCCCTCTCCCACACTGCCATCATTGCCAAAAGGACATCATGGGATGCTTCACGGTTTGCAAAGTCCTCTAAATCTGACCTCGTTCTCCCAGGAACCCCGAGAGCCGGTGCTGTTATCATCTCTGCTTTAAAGATGAGGGAACTGATGAAGACAGAAGTTCAGGGACTGATCCAGGGTTACACGGTCATAGCAAGGCAGTATTTGAACTCGGGTCTTCTTGAACCCAGGCCAACACTATATGCTTTCTGCCATCTCTGCGTGATCAGGCGGTTCCATCCCATCTTGTCCTGTTGTCTCCAGCAGATCGTCCCCTGTCATGACCATTTTGTCACTGATCTTGAACTTCATTCAGTCGGTAAACCTTTATTAAAGACCGATTATGTGGCAGGCACGGGGCCATGTTCTGAATTTTCCCTGTCCGCTGGGCACCTCCCTGTAGCCTTCAAATGTGCCTCTGTCTCCCCCATCCTCAAGACAGCCCCCCACTAGTTCCATGAATTTCCACCCTCTATTCCGCTATCTCTTTCTTCCCTTGTGTGACCCAAACCCCTTGAGGAGGCTGTCGATCCGTGTGGCCTCCACTTGTCCTCACCTCCTTCTCTTCTCTACCTTTTGAGGTCTGGCTCCCTCCACTGTTTGCCCACGAGCTCGGCACACGTGAGCTTCTCCTTCTCTGTGGTGAAGGGGCTGCCTCTGCTTCTGCTGCTTCTCAGAAGGAATCGCCAAGTCCTGACGTTTCGTCTGCAGATCTGGGCTCAGCAAAGGGTCCGAAGCTGTTGGCCAGGGTTGGGACTGCTCGTCTCTGCTCCTTCCTGGTCAGCTCAGGCCCTCCAACGTCTCTCTGGGCCTTCGTTGTCTCCCAGGATGGATCAGGGGATGGGATTTGGGTGGCTCATTGCCTTTCCCAAAGGGTGGCAAAGGGGCTTGTGAACGGGAGACCCTGAGTCCGAAGCACTTCCATGCGGCCAACACCTACCATCCCGCTGAGGCAAGAGGCCTTCTCACGATGTTCCGGGGAGGCTTTGGCAGCTCTCTGTGAGTAATAGGACACGCGCGGATTGAACAGCTTTGGTTCCCAAATGGCAGATGGCAAAAAGTGGGGAATGAATGTTTTGGGGGCACCGCTAAAAAGGCTAGCAGGAGGCTGGAGGGGCAGAAGGGGGAGTGGATGTGAGGCAATGGGCTGAGGGGGATCCCAAGAGTTCTGAGCACTTTAAGGAGCCTCTCATTTGCACCTCAGTTTTTTTCAGACTTTTACTTTAATGATAATAAATAGAATGAGTTAGAGGGCCCAATGCTCAGTGAGTCTGAAAGTTGGATTTCACAGGCTCTTGGAATTTTTAAGTGGCAAAGGGGTCAAGAACCCCAAATCTAACTATTCCATGACCAAGAATTCCCAACAGTCCAGTTGTGATTAAAAACTTCCGCTCTCTGCTCTGGTCTCTTCTCTGAGGGCTGCCTTTGCCACCTGTTGGGAAGAGCATTCATTCATTCATTCATTCATTCATTCATTCATTCATTCATTCATTCTTTTTTTTTTAAACCCTTAACTTCTTTGTATTGGCTCCTTGGTGGAAGAGTGGTCAGGGTGGGCAATGGGGGTCAAGTGACCTGCCCAGGGTCACACAGCTGGGAAGTGTCTGAGGCCAGATTTGAACCTAGGACCTCCCATCTCTAGGTCCGACTCTCCATCCACTGAGCTACCCAGCTGCCCCTATTCATTTATTCTTAAGGCTTCAATCAAGCTTCACTTTACATCTTTGCAACTTCCACTGGTCTTGCCCAGTTCTGCTTGGGGTGGGGGGTATGTAGGCAAAATCTCCCCCCTTCTGCTTGATAAGTTTTCAGGGGCTTGAAGACAGTTATTTCCCTCCCAAGTCTTCTTCTGTCCAGCCCCAACCCCCTTGGCTTCTTCCAGCCATAGGATGATGGATCTCAAACTGGAAGGCCGTTAGTTTGAGCCTTTCCTTTTTCAGCTGAGGAAACTGAGGTTCAGAGGGTTCTCCAACTTGCCCAGAGTCCCCTAGAGAAGTATCAGCATCAGAGTCTGGCCCCAGAGAGGAGTGTGTCGTCCTTCTGGCTGGCAGACATAGCAGGCACTTCAGAACTACGTGTCCACGGATCGCCGTAGCTGCATGGCCATCTGTGGCAAGCTCAGCGGAGATTTCCTGACATCTGGGCTCAGGTTTACCTCGTGCCGCTTACAATATTCATTCCCCCTCCCATATCTCAAATTCTATGAACTGTGGAGGGTCCTCCCTGCCCGGCCTTCCTCACAGCACTGGAGGGAACTGCAAGTGCTATTATTGTTATTTTTAAATCTTTACCTTCCGACTTAGAGTCAATACAATGTCTTGATTCCCAGGCAGAAGAGCAGCAAGGAATTAGCAATGAGGGTTGGGTGACTTTTCCGGGCCAAACACAGCTAAGAAGCTGTCTATCAGATTCGAACCCAGGACCTCCTCTCTTTAGGCCCAGCTCTCAAACCACTGAGCCACCTAACTGCCCCTGGGAGAGCTAAACTTTACAGTGCTATGGTGGTATGATCATCATTGTTGTTCATTTTCACCAATGTTGCTTCATTCAGGAGACTGTAGCTAGGGAGAAAGATTGACTTAGGAATTCCTACGTTAACAAAAGCACATAAACCCAGTGCTATTATTTTCTGACAAAGTGCCACTTAATCAAGTTTTATATTTATTTTTAATGATGAAATGTCCATTAAATTAGTTTTTAATTCCAATCAGTATGTTTCATTTAAAAAAAAAAAAGAGAGAGATTCTGTGTTGTCCCAAATCAACAGGATGAGAGTTGAGGCTCAGGAATGTTTATTTTGTCAACTTTACACCTTAAAATGCTGTATATATTTTTTGATACATTTTGTTTGCATGTCCTATTTATTTCTAAATATTTCTCTTCTTCCCATCCAGTGGTCGGTCCTTGAAACAAAAGATTAAAAAAATGAGAGAAATCAAAAGTTTGGCTAAACCAACCAAATGATGGCTTACATGTTTTTTCAACTCTTTTTTTGGAAGATCTAAGCTAGGCAGCTTACTTAAAACCACACAGAACTCTGCTTTCCCCCCATTTACATTTCTGTCCTCATTTAGACTCTTTGTCTTTGTTTCTGCTCATTTCATTCTGTCTCTGATCATCTGCATCTTCCTATTCTTCTCCATATTCACCAGCCTTTATCTTATAGCACAATCGTAGTCTGGTACATTCATATGCTGCAGGTTAGCGAGTCTCCAAATGATGAGTAACTATTTTCTTTCCAGTTCTTTGCTACAATTTGAAATACTGATCAAATATTCTCCTACACTTATGGGACTTTTAATTTAGCTTCATATTTCTATAGTGTTAATACTTAACATTGAGATTTTTGGACAAAAATATGTGAACATTTAGGCCCTTTCTTATCATAATTCAACATTACTTGTATAATTTTGAATTAAGATAAGAATTCCCAGTTCCTCCAACAGTATTTAGGAATGCCTGTCTTTTGACAGCCTCACCCACAATGGCTATTCCTATCTTTTGTTCCTGTTACCATTGTGCTTTGGTTGTATAGGCTGGATTTCTTTTGATTTGGACCTATCTTTCCTCTAAATTGTTATCAATAATCCAAGCAGTGCTATGGCTGGATCAAAGGGCAGATAGTCTTTTAAAGCCCTTTGAGCATAGTTCCAAATTGTCATCCAGAATGGTTGGATCAGTTCACAACTCCACTGGAATGGATTAGTGTCCTGATTTTGTCACATCCCCTCCAACATTCATTGCTCTCCCCTGGTGTCATTTTAGCTAATCTGCTAGGTGTGAGGTGATACCTCAGAGTTGTTTTAATTTGCATTTCTCTAATTATTAGAGATTTAGAACACTTTCTCATGTGCTTATTGATAGTTTTGATTTCTTTATCTGAGAATTGCCTATTCATGTCTCCTGACCATTTATCAATTGGGAGATAGCTTGATATTTTTTTTATACAATTGATTTAGCTCCTTATATATTTGAGTAATTAGATCTTTATATGAGTTTTTTTTTGTTATAAAGACTTTTTTCTCAATTTGTTGTTTCCTTCTAATTTTGGTAGCATTGATTTTGTCTGTACAAAACCTTTTTTAGTTTAATGTAATCAAAATGATTTATTTTACATTTTGTGATTTTTTCTAACTCTTGCTTGGTTTTAAAATCTTTCCCTTCCCATAGATCTGACAAGTATACAATTCTGTGCTCACCCAATTTACTTATAGTTTCCTTCTTTATTTTCAAGACATTCACCCATTCTGAGTTTATCTTGGTATAGGGTGTGAGATGTTGATCTAGGCCCAATCTCTCCCATATTGTTTTCTAATTTTCCCAGTAGTTTTTGTCAAATAGTGGGTTTTTGTCCCAAAAGCTGGAGATCATAAGGAAAAAGACTTGTACAAAAATATTTATAGCTGTGCTCTTTGTGGTGGCAAAAAATTGGAAAATGAGAGGATGTCCTTCGATTGGGGAATGGGTGAACAAATGGTGGTATCTGTTGGTGATGGAATACTATTGTGCTCAAAGGAATAACAAACTGGAGGAATTCCATGTGAACTGGAAAGACCTCCAGGAAGTGATGCAGAATGAAAGGAGCAGATCAAGGAGAACATTGTACACAGAGACTGATACATTGTGGTAAAATTGAACATAATGGACTTCTCTACTAGCAGCAACACAAGAATCCAGAGCAAGGCTGAGGGACTTCTGAGAAAAAAAAAAAAAAAAAAAAAAAAAAAAACTAGCCACATTCAGAGGAAGAACTGTGGGAGGAGAAACACAGAAGAAAAACGACTGCTTGAGATCACATGGGCTGATGGGGATATTATTGGGGATGTAGATGCTAAACGATAACTCTAGTCCAACTATCAATGATATGGAATTAGGTCTTGATTAATGATACATGTAAAACCCAGAGAAATTGTGCATCAGCTAAGGGGGTTTGGGGAGAGGGAAAGAACATGAAATATGTAACTATGGGAAAATATTCAAATTAAAAATTAAAAAAAAAGGAATAAAAAAATAAATTGTTATCAATAGTCTCTCTCTGTCTCTCTCTCTGTCTCTCTGTCTCTCTCTCTCTCTCTCTGTCTGTCTGTCTCTCTCTCTCTGCCTGTCTCTCTCTGTCTCTCTTTCTTTCTCTTCCTCTCGCCTGCTCTGTTTCTCTCCTTCCTCTCCCCCCCTGCTTCTCTCTGTGTGCCTCTCTCTCTGCACTCTTTCTCTGTCTCTCTTGATAACTGTGCCGGAGAAGAAAGAATTGTGAACTTGGAGGGCCTTCAAAGAACAGAGTTTGAGTACCACCAGCTCCATCTGTCATGCACGGCTGGTGGGCCTCTGAGCACATCACTTGCCCTACATGGATGCTGTTTCCTTGTCTACCAGAGGAGGAGAGGAGGCTCTGTGGCCTTACGGCCCTTTCCAGCTCTAAGTTGCTGATCCTGTAGCCTTTGGCCACTTGCTTTCGGGGAATGGGCTGCACATGCTTCCAGTTGACTCTACAAAGGCTCGTTTCCTCCAGTGTCTCTCGGTGGACTGACAGGCTAAGAAAACACAAGGGCAGGAAGGCCGTGGACTGGCAAGTCTGTGTCCTTCCCTGGTCTGGCATTGCCGGCGGACCGTTCTGGGGCTGCCACGTCTTTAGGGGCCCAGCGGCTCTTGGCCTTGCCTGGCTCTGCGGCTCTGCGGAGTGTCGATGAGTGGAGGCTCCTGGCACGAGGCTGGCATTCCCTTCCCTGGCAGCCCTTTGGGCTCCTGGCTTTAACGGCTGGAATCAGAGGGAGGCTGAAGCCCGGGAAGGCACCTTGAAGGGGCTGGGCTTGGCCTTGTGGTGTTCTCCATATGGTGTTCTCCATGGCCTTCTCCATGTTTAATTCTCGTTAGGCATCGGCACTTTCCCTCGGAAAGGGGGCACTTGATTTCCCAGTTCAGCTAGAAAGCCCCGGGCAGATAGAGAAGAGCAGCGGCTAGTAGGCATTTTAATGGAAAAGGCGTCCAGCCCAAGTGATTAGAGGAGTCAAGCCGTGCAGGATGGTGGCAGAACAGCGCAGCGCGGCTGGCCGGGGCAGTCTGGGCGAGGGGACGTGGACTCCTCTCCGAGGGGCCATTTCCAAGGACAGCCAGACTTCCCGCGGCTCCTTCCGAGGCAGCCCCGCCAGCGAGGGAACCTGAACGTGAGGGCCGACCTTGGCGCAGCTCTCTTTGCTTCACGAGGCTCTTTCTGGGCGTTATTTCAGTTTGCCGCAGCCCGAGGGCTTCGGCGAGGATCTTCAGCCCCGTCTTTTTCAGATGTGAAAAGTGAGCCTCGGAGGGGTTCTGCGGTCTCCCTGGTCCCAGAGCGAGGACACGGCCCAGGAGGACGCCCACGGCCACGCGGCCCCTGGTCACGCCAGTGGGCTATGGCGAGGTACCTCCGCTCTACACTGCCCCAGTGACGACTTGTTGAGAGACGTCCCTCCACCCTGCAGGGATGATCAAGCTACAGGGGCCTCCCCGGGACCCGGGATCAGGCACCGCCATTGTGCTCACGTCCAGGGAGTCGCCAGAGCTTTTCTTGTCACATCCCTGGGATGTCCTTCTGCCCTTTCGACTGCCCATCCCCCATGAGCCTCCCTAAGTCTCTCTTGGGCGACTTTCTCTTGGGTTTCTGCCCCCTCCTCCCCCCGGGGGGCTTTCACAGGCAAATAGCATTTGAATTTCAGGAGAAACTTTAAGAGGATTTCCCAAATAAAGGAGAACCATTTCCCAAGAGAGGGTGCCACTGGGAGGGCAACGCCCCCTCCCTCCAGGATTTGCTGAGTAACTAAGCCACCGAGTTTGCCTTCCAGATGACGTCATCTTATTTTTGTGAAGTTAGAGATAAAGAAATAAAGAGGAACCAGCAGCTATTTTGAATGTGTGTGTCTCCGCCTTTAATCAGGAAGTGCTTCTGAGAGCTGGTACTTCAGTGTGCGATAAGGAAATGGACTTGCCTGATAGTTTCTTTTACTACAATTGGTGGAACATGTAAAGATCTTGTCCTCTATGTTCTCTAGTCATCTAGTCAGTGACATTTTAGCTCTTAATTCTGTCTCCTTTTATGAGTCAGCACTGACCAATTGTCAAGACACATGTGTATTGATCATCTATCCAATCAGAAATAGCTCTGAGCCCCCGTTTGTAAAAAATCACCTTCTTTGGACTTTCTCAATTTCAGCAGTCATATTCATATGATCTTGATGCACTGACTTTGGAGAGGCACCATGCAGAGAACAGTAGGTCTGGAGTCAGGGAGACATGAGTTCAAATCCAACCTCAGACATTTACTAGCTGTGTGACCTTGGGCAAGTCATAAACTCTGACTGTCTTAATTTCCTCATCTGTAAAATGTGGATAATATTAGTACAGGGTTCTTGTGAAGCTCAAATGAGAGAATATGCTTAACATAGTGCCTGGCATACAGAAAATACTATGTAAATATTTGCTGTTATTATTTCCTATTAATTCCTACAACCAATATTAATTATTACCTTTATTTACCTTCCCCCTTTTGCTCCCTAAATTGCATTTTCCCTGCATCCCAGAATTCCAAGTTGTTTTATACCATGGCAAAGAAATCACAGCTCAGGAACTGTAGTTGAGCATGTGTTCCAGACAGATCTTGGCTCCTTCCGCACTGGGAACCTGGATTCTGCCTCGAGTCTCTTGACTCTTATAGATCACCGTTTGCCTTGTCTGCTAAAGCAAGGCTTGCATTCTATTTCTTGTCCTGCTCGACACTATTTCATTCCAATTCCTTTTCAATACTGCCTTCCCCTGTTAGGATCCCTGAAAGACTGACATCATCTTACGCAGTGCCTAGAACATAAGAAGTGCCAAAGAAATGCTCCGTCATCTGTCTATCCATCTCTCTCTGTCTCTCTGTCTCTCTGTCTCTGTCTCTTTCTCTGCTTTTGTCTCTCATCTCCGGCTCCATTTTCCTGCCTCTCTGGAAGTAGGCTGCAGGGTACCAGGATGGTAGAGGAGAAAGGCCTAACTTAAAAGGCATACAGCAAGAAGGTGGAAAAGTCCCGGGAGCAGAATTATTTCTCTCTTTGGTACTTATTTAGTTTTTACTGATCACATGTAATAACCAATTTCCACAGACATTTTCGGAAGTTTTCTGATCCAAATGGTCTCCCTTCCTCTCTTCCTTCCCCCTTTCTGGAACCGGCAGGAAGTTTGGTGGGAGTTATACAGGTGTTATCATGCAAAACACATTTCCATCTTGTCCACTTTGGGGAGTGAATAATCATATCAGAGCAACCCCCCAAAGGAAAACTCAAAGAAGCACGTGAAGAAGTGCGAGCCTTCCTCTGCCTCCCACTCGTGGAAGCTGACTTAGCATAAAAACGTTGGAATTGCTTTTAGGACTCAAAGAAAACTATCCTTGGAAGGCAAATGGCCTCCCAGCTCCCCTGGGCATCACAAGTGGGATGGGGTGGGGAGGAGGATGGAGAAGGGCGAGTGTTCTGGCTGTCACTGGGAGTTCTCGTGAGTCCTTGGAAAAAGCCCATTTAGACCCAGAAGGCAGGGTGCCGGGCAGCCTGGCTTTGCAAAAGGCTGCTTCTGCAGTGAGGAGCTTCTTTTGGAAGAAACAAAAGGAAACAATCCTGCTCTTACTAGGAAAAGGAGGGGATGAGGCTGTTTAGGAGCAGCCACCCTCAGGCTCCTGGGTAAGCACGTTCTTGGAAAGGGACTGGAACCTCTGTGGGGCAGGTGGGCCCGGGCTGGAGTCAGGAAGTCCTGGGCTCTCATCTCACCTCCGAGACTTTCCAGTGTGTCACTCGAGGCACGCACGCTATTTCAGCTTTCTCATTTGGAAAGTGGGATCGAATGACGTGTCGTCACTGCCCGGCACTCCAGTGAGGGCCGGCTTCAGCATGGCGCTCTGCAGACCTCAAGGAGCTCTGGAGGCGCCATCCGTCAGGCCGCCTGGTCTTTTCCTTCGTCCCCGAGTCATCGGTCGATGTTTTCCGAAATGAAGCCTCCCCTCTATCGCTGGCGCTCTCACAGGCAGAGCAATGAAAGCAACTCTTCGTTGCCTCCTTATTCCGAGCATTGGGCACCCCCCCCCCCCCCCCCCGTGTCCAGAGGACTTTGCACGGTGCGGAAAGCAGGTTCCCTTTTCGGCCAAGAGACTCTCCCTGCCTTAATGGGGTTTACGGCGGAATGATTCATGAGGCCCGCCCTAAGGAGCCCAGCTTGGGCGACCGGGAGATGCTGCTGACCTCCACAAATCACGAGGGATTCGTCGTGCAGAGGGCGGATTTTGCTCGTCACTTGAGAAGATCTCAGCTCCACATGGATGTTGGTGGTTGCTATTTTCTGAGGAGAATGAATTTCTGACTCAGTTAGACCAGGAACAATGGGTTTGCTAGCTCATAATGGCAGGGCCGTGGGGGAGCTCTCTCATGTCCTGTGAAACTTGGTCTCACACAAGAGCGGAAATAAAAAAGACAAACGAAAAGGCCCCCTTCAGTCCAGCATTTGCATGAAACGCAGTTTTAGTTTTTGTTCCTTAAGCAGGACATGATTTAATTAGCAGCAGGATTCGGGGAACTGGCTTGATGGTTCAAGCGCCGCCCTGCGCGCCTGCAGAGCTTTTCATTTTAGAACGAAATTGGGGAATGGAGCTACTCTTTTTATGCAGCGAATGACACCTCCGAGGAATGAGGGAGCCCCGTGCTCTGACGGCGGCCAATGGACGAGCAAGCAGAGCTGGCTCCAGCTCAGACGGGTGCTAGACGCCAGCTCCTGTCCTGTTTTTCGATGGAATCAGAAAGCCCGAGAGCCCAAAGATGAGGTGAAAATGGAAGGGGGTTATTCAGTCCAGACCGTTGTGAGGAATTCCAGGGAGAGAGGATCCGCAGAGGAATGGGCACACGGATTTCACCAAGTGAGAGGAGAGCCCTCGAGACAACAGACAGTAAATCTGAGCCGCCGTGGTCTAGGGCAGTGATGGGCAAACTATGGCCTGCTGGCCAGTGCGGCCCCCTGACATGTTCTATCCAGCCACATGACATTATTCCTAATCTGACGAACACAAGGAGTAGGATACAATACAATGAAACCTCGAAAGAGCTGCCTTAGAAACAGACTGACAGAGGAGCATTGCCTTTCCTTTGGCCCTTCTTTAAAAGTTGGCCCATCACTGCTCTGGGAATGATGAACCCGAATCTGAATGTTGCTCCTGTTTGTCTGAAAGATGTCACAAAGACAGAATCGGTGGGAGCAGAGAATTTGGAGACCATCCACGTGAACCTCCCTCAGAGAGGCTGAGAAGCAACGTGTTCTTCTTCTGCCAAAGGCATCCTTCTTAGCGGCCACCTCCATCCGGTATGTGCCCTCTATTCGACACTTCCACCCTACAGTGGCTCCCACTGCCTTCTGGGCCTGCAGAGGTGAACAGGCCATTTTCTGGTCCTCTCCATCATTTAGCTGGTGGTTGGCCACTCTGGAGGACCAGCACCTTCCCTGTCTGGGATGGCAGGAAGCTGCCTGATGGATGCCTCAGTCAAGTGTAGGTCACGTGCGATTGGCCATTTCTGACCCTTTTCTCTTCTCTCTCTTTTCTGCAATCGGGTCAGAAATCAGAGATGCGAAAGGTGACCTTGGTCCCCGAAGGACATTCGACCCATCAACGCTGCCTTGGCCGGAGGCCGCAGCTGGGCCGGGCCAGTTAGAAGAACCCAGGCTCCGAGGCTGTGAGCGCCTGGGCCAGGCCTGGGGAAATGGGAGAAGCGGTTTGGGGCAGTCGCACACGTGTGCTCAGCCCGTGGCTCCAAGAGAGGGGCCCCCCGTGGTTACCTAGTAGGAGTTTGGGACCCCCGGGCCGCTGGTGGTCTTGTGCCATCTTGTCACCTAACCTTAACATGCATCATGTATTCACACACAGATCTACATACACACATGTACATGTCTATACACAGTGCCTGGATACAGACAATATGCACACACAGGCAAACATATCAACCTGTGATCGCATACCCACAGATATACATGTAACACACACAAGTGCGTGCCCATGTGTGTCTATACCTATATTTACCACATACACATGTCTATACCTGTGTCTTGTTGGCCAGTGAAGACTGCTTTGACCAGTATGTCCTCGGCCCCCCAGGACATGGGATGTCCAGGCTAACAAGCTCAGAGGTTACATGTGAACCCCCTCAAGCCCTGGGCTCCCCCTGCTTTGGCTCAGGGAGAGGGAAGCTCTTCCTCAGAGTCTTCCTCGGACTCTTCCTCAGACTCTTCCTCTGACTCTTCCTTAGGCTCTTGAGACAATCAATGAGGCGACTGAGAAAATGCTGGCTTTGTGGGTGCTGCCAGGCGTGGGGCAGCCTCCCGTTGGATCATGGCGGTGCTCCATGGAGAGCTCTTGGTGGTGGGAGCCCCGAGGGCCCAGGGCTTTCTCCCAGAGCATTGTGGGCCTGGCAGCCACCCATCGAGACTCCCTCCCAGCAGCTCTTCTCGTCTCCTCTGTGAGCAGCCGTGCCATCTGCTGAAGCGCTCTATCTCAACCTGAACTCCCTCGTACTATGCACGAGAGAAGGACACCCGCGAGTACACGCACTCACACGGGCAAACATACATGTGCACACACATATATCATTTCTGACCCGTCTCTGTAAACATGAGAATGGAACATTGAAGTCTAGCGAGCCGGCGAGATGACGAAGACAGCGGCAGGCAGGCGGGCCCTGGCAGAGAGGACGGAGCCGGCGTCTCGGACTTCCAGGGTGATTGCAGCTTGGGCACCTCATCTAGCAGTAAGCTGGACCCCCACTAGACAAGGTGATTCCATGAAATGAGCTTCGGAGGACTCGAGCTCAGCCACGGATGCACTGCTTGACAGGCCCTGGTGGGATGGCTGGATTGGAGCTGGCTAGGCGGGACCTCCGAGCTCATCTCGCCTCCTTTTCTCTCTGGCCTTCGGTGCTCTCGATCTCAGGGAGGGCATGAACAGCTGATGCTGTGTCAGGGATGGGGGACAACAATCGCCCCTCTGGGGTCTGTGGTTCATCAGGGAGGGAGTCTTCAAAGTCGGGATGAACTTTGAAAAGAGGATCCCGGGGCCTGTTAATGGGCCAAGATGGGTAATATTGGCCTGCCAGAGCCCACGGAAGCAGATGGCACTGTTGACTCACTCTTTTGTAATACACAATGCAGGAGATGGGTGTCCAAGCCCGCAAGAAGTTGTCATTCATAGCTGTGGCTCCCATGTGCTATTTGGGGGAAGAGTAGGAAGAGAGACCAGTGGAGGAATCACATCCAGAGAAGTCAGCAGCATGGTCTTGACTCATCCTTCAATGCTAAGGGTCGCTCTTATTAGGACTTGGGGGCATCTCAAGGTAGAAGGATGCCAGCTTTCCAGAGGAACAGATTCACGGCATCTCACCATTCGAGAACACCACATTCTCCTATTTTCCGAATCCCCGAACCCTCGGATAAAGGGTGTTCTTTGTCACCGAAGGCGAGAGCCACAGAGCCTGGGGATCTTACGTTCTCAGAGCATGAAGGCACTTCAGAGAGGCCAGGTGGCAGAGCCCGATAAGGGGAAACCAAGCCAGAGGCTCCCCTTTCACTTGGGAGAAGGGAAGCCCAGGCCAGAAGCTGGGGACATCCAAGAATGCGAATACCACCAGGAAGTTTTCTACAAAACTACAGAAAATGGTTCTCCACCTCGCCTTTGCCTAGGCAGCTGTATTCAAAGGAGCCCGATTCTGGGCAACAAGCTTGGTTTTGTGTAGCAGCAAACTGATGGGAAAGGAATGCCAAAGGCTGCAAAGCAGAAGATGATAGACTCGTCCCTGTGCTCATAAAGCAGTGGGGTAAAGGGATCAGCGGATATTTCGGCAATCCAGGACAGACTGTGGCAATGGTCTGCTCCCACTTATAGAATGTAGAATAACCTATGGATGAAAACAGTCACCTCCGATTGGACAGCTCCCAGTCGAGTTAAATGCCCAGCATCTGTTGCCAGCTGGACTCTTGAAAGGAGGCGATGATTGGTCCCCGAGTGTTCGGGTGGAGGTTACCTCATGGCATGGACTCCTTTTCAGTTTGGGGACACTATTGCAGGCTCACAATAACCCATAAAAGCCAGCCGTGGCCCGGTCACTCGGTGACATGCAGATGATGACGGCAGACCTCTGGGGAGATGGGAAATGCTGTCAGGTCGACATGAACAGAGTCTAGCTGTTCCAGGCACACGATGAAGTGATTAGAGAGTCCAGTTCCTCATCCATGCAAAATAGACTTTCTGCCTGCTCTGATGATGGAACCGCTGGGATCCAGGACAGTTGATGTTGCCCCAAAGCAAGATTTCTTTGAGGGCACGCTGCACGTGGGAATTGTAAAGAATGGCACCCCCAAAAGGCTTTATATTTTCAGGAAGCAAAGAGAGTCAAAAGCCCATTGAGTTTATATAGCCCCTTCTATGTGCAAGGTGCAAAATAATAATAATTTTATTTGATCCTCACAAGGATCCTGGGAAGGAGATACTTTTATTATACTCAGGCTACAGGTGGAGAAACTGAGTCAAACAGAGGTTAAATGACTTGCTTAGGATCACATAGCCGTAAGGGTCTGAGGCAAGATTGAAACCCTTATCTTTCTAAGTCCAGGTCCGATTGCTCCATTCACTAAGCCACCTGGAGTTCTCCAAATAGAGCTTGCCTCTGGGAGACCACAGATCAACCACCATCAACTTATTCCTGGAATCTTTGACCCTCTTAAAGCAGCCTCAAATCACATTAGCCTAGAGAAGTAAACTGTTACATAGTTGGCCTATATTGAACTTGTGGTCCACCAAAACCCCAGATCTTTAAAAGAGGAACCAGAGACATAATGTACAAGGAGGACACCAGGGCAAGCAGCCTGTAATCACCCTTTCGGGTCAGCTGGATGAGAACTTGAAGCAGTTTCAGCTGAATAGGAGAGGCAAGTAGCAACCATCGGGGCAAAGTTTGACCTTACTGAAGAGAAATGGTTGTATTACTAAAAACAAAAACAAACCCTTGAATCCTAGTGCCATGGCATTCCCGAGATCTCCTTGTCAAAAGCTTTTCCTAAATCTTGGTAAACTGCCTTAATGATGCTTCCTGCATTTACCAGTCTGGTGACCAGGTCGAAGAAAGAAATGGGAATTCTGGTACAACCAGGCTAGCTCTGGGATGGTCATTTCTTTCTCTAGGCTTTTGCTGATCTTCTCTTTTATTATATCCCCTCTACATTTTCCAGGAATCAAAGTTAAATTCATTGATCTCTATCTGAAAGGTCCCCACACTGTTTCTGCAACTTAAAAAAAATGGAGTATCCTTTGCTCTTCTTGAATGGTATGGCCCTCTCCCATTCGTTGTGATCTTTCCTCGGTGACATTTTCATGCAAATGTGGTCACAAATGACATAGTTTTACCACTTTGAAGCTTCTTTGGAGCTGTCACTTCTGTTGCTGGTTATCTCAGCTGGTTTTTTGACACATCAGATAGTTCTGAGGGACTCAGATGTGGTGAATAGAAAGAGTCTGTGTCATTTTCTAATCTCTATTGCCATCGTCTTTCACTCCATTTGGCTCTGACCACCCAATCCAGTGTCTGGAGACCCTTTCTTACTCTAGCTGGCTATTGACCAATTTTAGCCTCTTAAGATGCTATCTGAAAAGAGCATGAAGTGGTGTAACTTTAAAAGAAGGGGGTATAGGATGTTCATGACAAGTGAGGGGTCACCAACAGCTGCTCTCTTCACTCTTTCCACTGGAGGAGTCAATTAAAATTCATGCTGTTGGTTTTCTTTAAAAAGGTACCAAATTGGGGGGGGAATTTGGGGGGGTGAAGGGGAAAGTAAGAGCATGAATTATGTAACCATGTTAACTTTTCTAAAAAATAAATATTAATAAAAAATAAATAAAAAGGTACCAAATGGCAAAAAATTGGAAAATGAGGGGATGCCCTTCAATTGGGGAATGGCTGAACAAATTGTGGTATCTGTTGGTGAGGGGATACTATTGTGCTGAAAGGAATAAAGAACTGGAGGAATTCTAGGTGAACTGGAAAGACCTCCAGGAAGTGATGCAGAGTGAAAGGAGCAGAACCAGGAGAACATTGTACACAGAGATGGATACACTGTGGTAAAATCAAATGCAATGGACTTCTCTACTAGCAGCAATGCAAGGATCCAGGGCAATGCTGAGGGACTTATGAGAAACAATGTATCCACACCCAGAGGAAGAACTGTGGGAGCAGAAACACAGAAGGAAAACAACTGCTTGAACACATGGGCTGATGGGGATATGAGTGGGGATGTGGACACTAAATGATAACTCTAGTCCAACTATCAATAATATGGAATTAGGCCTTGGTCAATGATACATGGAAAACCCAGTGGAATTGCACATTGGCTACAGGGGGTTGGGGGGGAGTTTGGGGAGAGGGAAAGAACATGAAACATGGAACTATGGGAAAATATAAAAAAAAATAAAAAAAATAAAAGGTACCAAAGTCTGAACTAGATTGTGATGGAGATGAGGCTATGGCTGTTGATTCAGTCCTAAATGAGACATTAACTTTCACATCTAGCTCCATCACTATCATTTTAATCCATCTTTAGTCATAAAATGTACGGGGAAAGCGTATATAGATGGATCAATACGTAATCCAAAAGCCAACCAAACAAAAAGAAAATATACCCCAACATTTTATTATTTTCAACAAACACTTTTGAAGCATGAAAATTCCCAAATAATTAAAATAAAGGATGGGACCAAAATCTATTAGGCTTAAGCTAAACTCAAATATCTTGGGAGGCACCCATGACTCGTAGAGAAAACAATAGCAAAAAGACACTGGATTAAAAGACTTTAACAGAAAACTACATTTTACTAAAAAGTACCCTAGAAATCCATAGACAATGTGCTCCTTCAGGTTCAATAAATGGAAAACACAAATGCACTAAACAGCACCAAAAGGAAGGATTTGAACAGAATTTTAGAAAAGTTAGATACGATGTACTCCTGGAGATTATTGAATGGAAGCTGTGGAAGGGAGCACACTTACTGCTCAGTTTTACACACTACTTTTCCTACAGTTGATCACAAGGCATAAAAACGTTGCTTCCTGCCTTCAGTCCTGGCATTCTCTCTGCTGTGCCACCTGGCTGCCCTCCAAGATAATGAAATCCTACAAATGATGAAGGAACAAATCAGTGGGGATGGGTGGTGAGGATCTAACTCTTACTCTCATGGAAGAGCTGGTCCCTGGGCTCACAAAAATAAGGGAAAGTGATCGTTCTCTCCTAGAGTTTGAGATCGAGGGAGGGACTCAGGGCAGTCTAACATGTTCTTTACCTTTGAAGAGAACATCTTTTTAAGGAGAAAGATAAGTGGGAGCATACAGTAAAAACCATCGTCATCATCATCATCGATGGGGGAAGGCAAGTGAGCAGAGACGTTTCAAGAATGATCACGTAAAGGCACGAATGGAAACAATTGTTCTAAAGAGGAAAAGTGTCATTTGTCTAAAGAGACCGATGTAGATGCACAAGAACTTATCAAACACCTTCGAGCAAGGAAAGAGATGGAGAGAGAACATCCGTGACGGTAGTGGATGGATGATGGTTAAAAAGCGCAGCAACAGGCTGTCCGCAGAGGTTTAGGGATGTGAAAGCTCCCAGTTAGCAGAGGCTACCCAGGAAGCTAGTGGCAACCCCCAAAACAGAAAGCAACAAAAGGTAGATTTGGGAAAAGGAAAGCTACCAAAGAGCCGGGTTGGCAGCGGCTGCCTCCAGCACGGGGGTCTCTTCTCCGCCTGCTGGGAGATCTCCGATAAATGATGACCTGAATTGGTGCACGAGAGCCAGTAGAGGTTTGGGTCGAGATTTTGTCCTCGTTACTATTTTATGATTAACTCTCAATTCCTCCTTTGATTTCTTGTGTTTCTTTGCCGTTCGTGGCTCTTCTCCTTTCTAGCTCCTGTCTCCTTTAGGACTATTTATATGGAGCCCAAACCAGACTTCCCCCCAAAGAGTAAAATAACAGTGTGTGACCCTGGGCAAGTCACTTGACCCCCATTGCCTACCCTTACCAATCTTCCACCTATAAGTCAATACACAGAAGTTAAGGGTTTAAAATTGAAAAAAAAAAAAATAACAGGCTCATACCCAAGTCAGCGGCACCAAATCCACACTTAATTAGAGTCATGTTTGTATTAATGGGAGCAACATTTTTCTTCAGTGAGTCAGTGCAGCTAGAACGAATTCTTCCTAAGAGGTAGTAAAGTCAGTCAAAATGGCCAATCACATTAATTAAGCACTTACTGTGTGCAGCCTCATTCCACATAGACTCTCAGGAAGCAGACAAAGGAATACAAGCTCGGAATGTTTCCCTTCACAGTTTATGGCTGGGTCGTCAGATGATTTGGGATTGATTTTTGACTTATTCCCAGACTGAGTGACCTTGGATCATTCCCCTCCCCTCTCTGGGCCTCCGTCACTCCCTGTGTAAAATGAGGGGGTCACACTGGTTCCTGGGGTTCCTCCTGTCTCTGGATAGTAAACTCCTGTGACTGCAACCAGGACTTCATTCTGATTCCAGCCATGATTAGGGAAAGAAAGGAAGGATACAGTCTGGCCTTTTATTTTTTAATTTAAGCGTCATTTCCCCAATCGGGGACATCTGAATGCTAATCACCCTTAAGCCAACGGCTACCCTGGCAGGGCCGGCCCTGCCACACGTCCTCATGTGCGTTCAGCAGGTTCATTCCTTGAAATATCGTCCCGGAAAACCAAGAAATCTTGACCTTGTTTTGCTGTCATTTAGAAAACTGAGGGCACAAGTGGAGCTTGGAGGACGAGGCCCCCCCGGCCTCCCCGGCCTCCCCGGCCTCCCCGGTGTGGCTCCTGAAGTCCGAGGCTGGCCTCGCCCATTTCTTAGGCTTTACAAGACTCTGAAGGCACCATTCACGGGTCTCTGCCTTGAACGAATACAAACATAAAACAATCCCCTAATAATGACCCTACATTTGCCATGACACAGAATGAAGCTAATTACGGGGAATCGGGAAGCTCTTCATTACCCAACGAGGCATCACGTGAGCTTCCGAGAGAGGCAGATAACAAAGGATCCACGTGCGCAGTGGACGTGGTTCTGCGTGCCTGCGTGAATCGCGGCGAGTCCCTGGCAAGTGGAATAATTTAAGTCTTAAGGCAAGAGAATGTGGCCATCAGTAGGTAAACCAATCACAGGACGGGCGCAAGCTCAGTGCTCTGGTGGGTCTGTGCGAGAACAGGTTTGGGTGCCAAAGGAAGGTCTCGATGGTCCAGGCACAAGGAGGAGGGACAGCCCGGCAGCGAGGAGCTGAACCCCAAAGCGGCTGCCCCCCACCCCCGTCTGGTGTACACTTGCCGCCCCCTCCCTGGTCTTCACGATGGCTTGTAGAAATGAGGAGCGCCCTGACCTCCCCCTTAAACCGGCAGTCACCGAGGCCGTCTCTGACGTCTCCAGCGGAGGCTGGGGCTCTTTCATGGAAACTGAGGCCGCGGGGCAGGGGGCAGCTCTTGGGGAACCTGTTTCCCCGGGTCTGTCCAGAAAAGAAACACGTTAAATAGGAACGTGAACAAGCTTGTCCCCAAAGGGAGGAATGCCCCCAGGTGGAGCGGAAACCGGGCGATAAAACGGGAGCAGGAAGGTCCCGCTGGCCGGCCCATCCCGAGCTGAATCAAGCTAATAATTCAGGCATGAAATCAGGTAAACAGAAGCAAATTGATGACAATGATGCTGAAAGGAACAGCGGTAACTAGATTGACCTTTCTCAGATGTCACTGAATGTCGCCGGGGCTTCTCCCAGGGAGGAGCCTTCGCTGGGCTCGGGGGGGCAGAGGGGGGCCCGGGCCGACGTCACGCTTAATTTAGCTCATCCGATAACAGCCGGGACAAATAACTGTAATCACAGGTTTTCCAAAATGCATTTTCTCTTTTTATGAAATTCAGAGTCCTGCCATAAATATAATCTCGTGATTTTATTGCTTGAGAGAGGCTAAAATTGCCTGAACGTCTCCTCTCCTGCTCACGGTCGAGATCATTTCCCTTTTTATCTGATTTCCGAAGGGCATTAAAGGCGAGAAAACATCAGCTGAAAAGAGAAAATGGTTTGAACTCCGGCAGTCCACGATGGCCCACCCTCAGCGCCGGCGTTGCCCCGGTGCCTGGGTAGGTGAGCCGTGTGTGAAGGCATCTGGAAATGCTACCCACAGACGGTCCAAGTTTTCACAAAGGCCCCATTGGAGACCAAGAGGCGGTCATTTGTTCAAGGAGAAAAGGCACCTCTGCTTATCATTAAAATATTTATACCTTCTCTTTATGAGCCCGAAACCAAGATGTCAGGAGACAAAATGGAGGTCGTGTTGTCCTGGCTCAACTGGGAAAATGGGCTGCAGCTGTCTTTCCACAGCAAGAGAGCAAGGACTCGTGGGAGCTCATGGCGCAAAGGACACATGAGGGATGGGCGGGTGATTTCTAGGGGCCGAGTGCTTGGAGCCGGCAGGCCATCCCAGGTCATCCAGCCCAGCCACTTCATTTTAGAGTGCTTTGTCCAAGGCCACATTCGTCATCACTGGGGGCGCCAGGACTCCAGGCTGCAGGACTTTCCACAGCGTGACCTGCTCTAGGGTAGGGATAATGATGGTGCTCCTAACCTTAAATATATGGTGATGTCATCTCTATGCATGGTGTAAGATTTAAATTTAGGCTTTGGCTCAAAATAAGAGTTATAAAAGTGGTCGCCATTTACAAAATATTAGTCCCCAAGTCAAAAGGACTGTTAGCAGCTTTTATTTACAAGATAGAAAAAGTGAAAGTGGGAAATGCAGAAAAGGGACAGAGCTTTAACAAGCCTACCAGGCCTTCTCAGATGAAGGTTCAGCCCCCAGCAACAGCTTCCTCAATTCTGATCTCCATGTGAAAGTCCAGGAGTCTCCAGCAAGCCAGCGTAGAATCCAAGGAAAATCTCTTCACAAGCTGAGGAAGGAATCTCCAAGGAAAAAGCCCCTCCAAAAGCCAAGGCAGGAATGGAATCCAGACCATGTTGGTCTCTTTTTCCGTTCCTTTTCCCACACCATTTCCTGTCTCTCCTCCTCTTCACAGACACCAATAGCAGTCTTTCAATTTGCCTAAGAAGGCAGTGTCTGCGGGATCCACCTTTCATCCTCTGAGGGTGTAAACCCTTATCAAAGGATTCACACGTTTCTGACTGATTGAGTTAAAAGAGTGGAGTTCCCTAAGTACATGATTGAGTTAAGATAAAGAAGTTTCCTTTCACAATGGTAAGCCTGCAGACTGTCATACTCCTCACATGATTTAACATAACAGCCCCTCTTAGTCACTTTTTCAGTCCTGTCTGACTCATTGTGATGGGGTTGGAGTCATTCATCATTTCCTTCTCCAGCACAATTTATAGAGGAGGAAATGTGACTTGCCCAGGGTCACACAGTTTGTTAGTGTGGGGGGCCATATTTGAACTCATGAAATGAATCTTCCTGATCTAAAAACAGGGCTTCATCCACAATGCCACCTAACTGCCCACTTCCTAATTTAGGTACTTCCAATATCATTACCCTCATTTCACAGATTATGAAACTGAGGCACTGGAAAGCTAAGTGACTTGTCATGGGTCACAGAACTACCAAGTGACTCAGGTCTAACTGACCTCACATCCATTAACAACGACAATAGCCACCATTTATATAGTGCCTATTATGTACCAGGCACTTTGCTAAGGTCTTTTCAATTTGATCCTCACATTTTATTCTTACAATAATATGGAGAAGTAGGTGCTATTTTTAACCTCATTTTGCAGATGAGGAAAATGAGGCAGACAGAGGCTAAGTGACTTGCCCTGGATCACACATCTAGCAAGCATCCAAGGCTAGATTTGAACTCAGTTCTTTCTGACTCCAGACCTTCAAAACTCTATCCTTTGGCCTAAGTGCTCTGCCTCCTCATTCTATCTTCAGGGTAACAAGAGTTTCCAAATAATCTTCACTCCTTCTTACACAGCAATTTAAGATTTACAAAGTGCTTTCCTTATGTTCTATCATATGGTTCTCTTACCAGTATGCCAGAGAGATTCTCTTATCATCCCTCTTACATAGATAAAGGGACTGAACTTCAAAGAGATGGAGGCCCAGATTTGCCTGGGGTCACCCAGCTCCAGGTGTGGAAGGCACCAGTTCCATTGTGGTCTCTAGGGAGGGAAAAGGAGATAGCTGCAAGGGCGGGACAGGAGGGACCTGGGGAGAAGAGACAATCCCAAACCCAACAGGTAGCCAAAGCATTCCAAGCCAACAAACGAGAAACAGGGCAAGAACCACCAATGGGGTGTTTTCTTCACATGCCGTGCCTGAAGGGAATGGCAGGGATACTATGCAGCTCCCTAGTTGTGGGCTAGGGATCGTGATGGTGTGGGTATTCCCTCTGGCAGGGGCTGAGTAATCGCCCCCCAGGACCTCTCATCTGCTCTTCAATCAGCAATCATGGGCAATTTTGTCTGTGTTTTCACACACCCGCTCTGTGCACAATGCAAATCTGGGCCTCCATGAAGTTCCCCCCCTTTATCACAATGCCCCCAGGTGCAGGAGGCCCCTATGTGGATGGCCTCCCCCCTCTCCTCTTGTGCCATTAGAAGTGGGCAATCAAGGGAGGGCATCCAACATGTCTGAAGGCCCAGATCTACAAAGGGTCCTCCAAATGCCAACTAGAAAAGGGTCAGTGTTGGACCAAGTTGGCTGTAAGAAGCAAAAGCCAAGAATCCACTATAGGAGGGTGAAGACTGGGCAAGACGAAGGGATTCCAAAGCCTCATGTCCTCTCCCCGGTGTCCTGAAGACCCTTTTCTCAACTCTTAGGTCTAGTTTAATCTTTTTTGCGATTTAGTGACTTTGAGCTTTGGTGTGTTATTTTAGGTCCCTATATGGGCTCTCATTTGTTCACTCAACCAATAGTGTTCATGGGGAAGACACATAGTCTGGATAGGACGCCACGCCTTCCCCGAGGGGCTCACGGTTTCCTGTTACCCAACACATGCCTACAACATAGCAAACCAATCAAGTGCTTCCGAGAGGGGCCCAAGATACACCCAGGAAATATATCAACCGAATCCTCAGATCACTTAAATCGACAGATAGCATTTGGTCATGTATAGGACAAGCCAATAAAATCAAAATGGCGGCACTGCTTTGATGACTCTGCTTTTTTGATGTCGCATCAGTCAAATCTGCCCAATACTTCCTGTAGGTGGCTGGAAAAATAGTCACCAAATGTATATGGAGGCTGGAACTGCCAGGAATCTCACAGACAATACAGAAACCACGTGGGAATGATTGGGGGCCGGCAGTGTCAGACCACCAACTGTACTACGAAGTAAGCCATTCTCCAGACCATCTGGGACGGGTTCAGAAGCAACAGAATCTAGTCTGCTGTTTGACAAACACAAAAATCCCGGCTCCCGGGATGAGGGTTCACCGTGTGAATAAGGGGGAAACTGGGCAACGGGATGGAGGAAGCGAGATGGAGGCCAGTGTCTCACAGCTTCTACCAAGCCAGGCTCCGAGGGACGGGTGAGCTAAATAGGCACCACAGACACTGTCCAGAGACACGGCAAAAGTACGGTCACATCTGCGGGTCTCACAAGAGTCCATAGAAGACAAGGGAAGCGGAGCACCCCAGAAGGTAAAGTGCAGAACCCGGCTTACATAAAATCAGACAACGTTCACCCAAACAAATCCATGAAAGCTAAGATGAAAAGGAAAACAATGAATAGAGAAAAAATCTTTGCAGCAAGTTTCTCTGATAAAAACCTCATTTGCTAGATATACATGGGGTTCCCCCATTTTTAGTGCACTTTTAAGCTTTAATAGCTTAACAGGCTATTATTATTAGAGCTTTGAGCTTTACTAGCTTAACGCTGCTGCGCTAAGACTTTGGGGAGATCCTGTATAAAAATGGATTCCAATTTATAAGAATAAGACACGTTCTCCGATTGACAAATGGTCGAAGGGGATGAGGCAGCTCTCAGAGGAAGAGACCCAGACGATCTCCAGTCATCTGAACACACACACACACACACACACACACACACACACACACACACACACACACACACAGTAGGCTATTTCCCTTGTTGGGTTAAGCATAAAAGGTCTTATTTATGCACAAAAAAGCACATATGTGTGTGCGTGTGAGTTCGTGTGTGTACTGACACTGACAGTATCTGTTTTGCTTGTATATTTTATGACGAGGGATTTGTTTTTCTCGTTTCTTTCCCTGTTTTCTCCTTGGATGACGCTTTGGAAAGAGAGACACCACCTTGCTGTTCCTTTGAGAACAAGCCCCTTTAAGGTGTGTGGAACGGCTCCTGGATTTTCAGAGCTCTTGGGGCAGGCGGGGGGCAGGGCAGGGAGGGTGACATAAAACACAGCAAGACGACTTGGACAACCCCAACTCCTCTCCCAAACTCAGCCTGGGGCATCTGTTGCATGAAGATATTCCAGGGCTCTTGAGTGGGAAACGACCCTCCCTCGGGTGGACCCTGGCCCACTTGGGTCCTCCTCAGGCACTTGGAGCATCCCGCTTGAGCTGAATCCTTGGGGGCGCGGGGCCCCTCCCCTCCAGAAACTGTTTTAAGGTGTTTCCTGGAAAGCAGGAGCCAAATCGGAAATGATCTCTGCCTGCCCCACCGTTTTCTGAATAGAGCCTCGCTGGCGTTGTTGCTGTTGATGTTGTAGTCCGCGGTAGGCCATTCCCCTTGCTGGGCTAAGCACATTGGGCAGTCTTTGAGTCAGAGACGCCAGAGATTGAATTCAGCTTCTGTCGTTTCTTTTTTTCTTTTTTAAAGCCTTCCCTGCCATCGCAGAATCATACCAGTGGTTCCAAGGCAGAAGAGCGGCAAGGGCTAGGCAGTGGGAGGTAAGTGACTGGTGCAGGGTCACACAGCTAGGAAGTGTCTGAGGCCAGATTTGAACTCAGGATCAAGACACTCAATCCATCGAGCCCCTTAGGTGCCCCCTCTGCCATTTCTTAGCTCTGTGATCTGGGCCGTCACTTTGCTTCCCCTTTTGTCAAACGAGTTGATAAAACTCACCCTGTCCCACCTGCCTCACGCTCTGGTTGTCAATAAAGCGTCTTGTGTACCACAGTGACAGATTCATCCCTTCCTTCACTTTTGGTGCAGCCAAGTCCATATTTCAGCGCTGATAAGGGGTGCCTGTGTGTGTGCGTGTGTGTGTGTGTGCGTGTGTGCGTGTGTGTGTGCGTGTGTGCGTGTGTGTGTGTGCGTGTGTGCGTGTGTGTGCGTGTGCGTGTGTGTGTGCGTGTGTGCGCGTGTGTGCGCATGTGTGTGTGCCTGTGTGTGTGTGTGTGTGTGCGTGTGTGTGTGCGTGTGTGTGTGCGTGTGTGTGTGCGTGTGTGTGCGCGTGCGTGTGTGTATGTGTGTGTGTGTGCGTGTGTGAGTGTGTGTGTGCGTGTGTGTGTGTGTGCGTGTGTGTGCGCGCGTGTGTGTATGTGTGTGTGTGCGTGCGTGTGTGTGTGTGTGACAAGAGAGAAAGAAAAAGGCACATGGAGCGGGGCTGGATGGGATTGCCATGATAGCAGCCCCTGCACGCGTGTCTCCCCTCTCTGGCATCCTCCGTCTTCCCCCGAGTCTGTCTCTCTCTCATTCTCTCTGTCTGTCTGTCTGTCTGTTTCTCCTTTGGTTCCCATCTTAACTGAACACGACAAGGCAATGAAGCGAGCCTGACGCCTGGTCACCATTGGTTCTGAGGCCAGGCAGGCCGAAGCCTTTCATCCATACCCTTAAAAAGTGCTGAATCAATTTGCATTTTGCCTTCCCGGTGGCTCTTGGCGGCTGCGACTCCAACTTCCTCAGACCAATCACGGCTCACTTTTTCTCGTTTCCCAACTCTTCTGCCTTTGACTATAGGATGTGAAAGCGAGCGGTCAGTCCAGGGCAGGAATGTGGCCTTCCTCGTGGCTCCGTGTCTGGGGACGTGGGGCACAAACGGCGGTTCTCCAGCCGGTCAGTCATCCACAAACAGTCATGCGACGCCCACTCTCTGCCAGGCAGACCCTGGGCTAAGCAATGGCACTCCAGGAAAGGAGGGGGAAAACCAGTCCTTGCTCTGATGGTCAGGGCTGCTGGATGGCTCAGTCCAGGCGGTGCTACAGCCAGGAGGACTCAGCTTCCTGAGGTCAATCTGGCCTCAGTCACTTACACGCTGTGTGACCCTGGGCAGGTCACTTCACCTTGTTTGCCTCTGTTTCTTGTCTGTCAAATGAGCCGGAGAAGGAAAGGATGGACTGCTCCAATGTCTTTGTCAGGACAAGCCCAAATGAGATCATTAAGAGTCAGATAAAGGTGAAATGACTGAACAAGAAGCCTTCAAGGGGCTCGCAGCTGTGGGCAATAGGGAGCCCATGGGACGCCGGCAAGGACGGATCGTGTTTAGGAAGATTGGTCTGACAGAAGAGGGGACGATGGCTTACACCGAGCAGAGATCGGGGCAGAGAAGCCAACCACCAGGGGGTTTTCTGGCCCGAAATGAGAGGCTCACCAGGGTGATGTCAGTGTCCCAGGAGAGACAGGATCCCGGGGAGAGGCCATCAAGTTGACAACATTTGGGGACATGTTTGATGAGGCGGCGAGAGAGGGAGGACTGAGGCTGACCCTCACGGGCGGAGCCCACGTGACGAGGAGGCTGTAAGAGCAAAGAGTTTAGTGGGGAAAGATGGCGAGGTCCGTTTGGGACAGCGAATGCCGACGATTAACCTGAGATGGTGGGAAATGAGAGCAGTTGAAATTGAGAGTCTGAAGGTTAGGAAAGAGGTTAGGGCTGGATACATAGATCTGAGGATCTTTAGCCTAGAGATGGTCGCTGAATCCACGAGAGTCCAAGAGATCGAGAAAAACTACCAAGTTAAAAAGGGAAGATAAGCCAGAACAGAGCCTTTATTGCCCCCATGCTTTCTGCTTTCTAACCAATTTCTCTCTGTCTCTCTCTCTCTGTCTCTCTCTCTGTCTCTCTCTCTGTCTCTCTCTCTGTCTCTTCTTCTCTCACACTTTCTCTCTCTCTCTCTCTCTCTCTCTCTCTCTCTCTNTTCTTCTTCTTCTTCTTCTTCTTCTTCTTCTTCTTCTTCTTCTTCTTCTTCTTCTTCTTCTTCTTCTTCTTCTTCTTCTTCTTCTTCTTCTTCTTCTTCTTCTTCTTCTTCTTCTTCTTCTTCTTCTTCTTCTTCTTCTTCTTCTTCTTCTTCTTCTTCTTCTTCTTCTTCTTCTTCTTCTTCTTCTTCTTCTTCTTCTTCTTCTTCTTCTTCTTCTTCTTCTTCTTTTTCTTCTTCTCTCCCTTTCTCCCACCTCATTTCTCCCTGAGAAATAACTGGTGTGGGATAAATCTATGCAATAAACTTGTTCTATGAACTGGGACCCGAGATCAGGCCACATCGTTCTCTGCCTTATATCGTCAGAACCTCGTTGCAGGGTCATGAGAGATGAACAACTTGTCTAAGTTTCCCATTGCGAGGCTTCAAATCGAAATCCTGGAAGACCCAGAACTGAGGCAGACTCCAGGGGTTCAGGCCTCCTCGGTGACTGCCACAGGTTTGAACACAGGAGAGACAACGAGGGGGAAGGGCTGTAGGAAAGTTCATCCTATGACGATGAGGAAGATGGGGATGGTGGCAGGGACGGGGGTGACGCCTCCAGGACGTGACCTCAGCACGTGGACTCAGCCCCTTCTTTGCTTCTATTTCCACAGGCTTTACATGAACGTGGCTGACGGGGCTGGCGTCTGTGGTGATCGTCCCCCCAACCCCAATAGTGTCTCCTCACATGGGGGAGGCGAGGGAGCTCCTTCCAAAGACAGTCATGAGGAGGCCAAATGGTAGCCGTCCTGTGACTTGTTCTAGACAGTGAACACGGATCATTGAAGAGGCAATTCAACCGAACGCTGACTAAGCACCAGCACCTGCCCGTCCTGTGCCAGGTGCGGCTGGGGAAACTGAGTCAAAAATCATCCTGACTTGTTCTAGACAGTTAACCACATACTGAAGGGAAGATTTTGGATTCTCTTCAGAGGCATTTGAAGTCACCGTGTGTGTGTGTGTGTGTGTGTGTGTGTGTGTGTGCAGCAAGTGGGAGCTTAGAAGTGGGGGAGAGACAGCACCCCACTCCCTAAGGGCCCCCTGAGTGTGCTCCACATCCTGTCTGGCCCTGGAAGAGCGAGTGGGGGCTGGCGGTGGCACATTTCGTGCTCGCTCCCCTCCAGGAGAGACAGAGGCTCCTCGAGGCCAAGGACTCCCATTTTTGACTCAGTTTCCCCAGCCGCACATGGCACAGGACCAGGTGCTGGTGCTTAGTCAGCGTTCGGTTGAATTGCCTCTTCAATGATCCGTGTTCACAGAAGGGAGGGAGGAGGGAAGCATTCGTGTGGATCATTGAATATTGCGGATAATCTGCCGGGGGTTCCTCCATATGCAAGGGCCGAGGTGCCTGGAAGATGGCGATACAGAGGCGTCTATAGGAACCTGCTGGGGAGACCCAAACAGACAAGGAAAAGGCAGAATCAGCAGTCAAGAGGGGAGGCAGAGACCCTTCCAAGGGGCCTCATTGGTGGCAGTGAAGGAGCCGTGACTTAAGAATAAGAAAAAGGAAGCGGCTCCTAGTTCAGGATTGGTTTCCTCACCGGGGCCAACCCCGGCAGCAGGAAGTGGGCTTCGGAAGCCGGAGGGCCACGTCTGCCATTGGTTCAGAGGCCCGAAAGAAATCTGGGTGTTTCCAGGCGGGGCACCTTGCGTTGGGAGAAACGAGACTCGGCTGACTCAGCCCGGCAGAATAGCGCGCCAAGCTGGCACGGCCTGGCACAGGAGAGCCTTGAAAGACGAGGCACAGAGCTCTCGCCCCATCCCGGGGAGCCACGGCTCGCCTGGCCACAGAAACACGTTGTAGGTTTGGTGTGTTCAAGTTGGAAGGGCTCCACGGAGTTCTGGGCAGCAGGACTCCACCACCCGGAGGCGGCTCTCATCCCGAGGAACACGGGCAGCTTTTCCCAAATTTCCAAGAGGAGAATTCTTAGGATACAGCCTGGAGAGCGTGAGAGGCGATGGAAGACGCTACGGACAAATGGCAGAGCCCGGACAGGCGCTGTTTGGAAACAGGACAGAAGAGCCGGAGGAGGAGGAGGCTGAGATCTAGACACACACGAGCAGCTTACGGAGGAGCCCTTGGACAACGGGACGAGCAGGACGTCCAAGCAGAAGATCCTGTCTTGATGGAAGCCCAGGGGAGCTACTCCACCCGCTTTAGGGTGTCTTTAGGTAGCCACTTTCTTTTTAACCCTCACCTTCCATCTTAGAACCAATCCTGTGTATTGACTCCAAGGCAGAAGAGTGGTCAGGGTGGGCCATGGGGGTCAAGTGACTTGCCCAGGGTCACCCAGCTGGGAAGTGTCTCAGGCCAGATTTGAACCCAGGACCTCCCGTGTCTAGGCCTGGCTCTCCATCCACTGAGCTACCCAGCTGCCCCCCCCACTAGCCATTTTCAACAGATATTGGCTTTTCTTTTCTCCTGAGACAATTCTTGCTTAGTGCAGTTGTAGTCTGTGAAGGTGTGTGCATGTAGACAGACAATATACATACGTGTGCACCTCTACACATATTGTGTTCAGACTGACATGTGTGTCTTTACAGAAGCAGCACTCGGTGCTGTGGCCTCCGATGACCCCTCGACGATGCTGGGATTCTATAACGGGCGTAACATTTGGGCGTGTGGCCTTCCCTAGAGTCACGGCAGAACTTCAGAATCTTAGATTTCCCGGAGAGGAGCCCTGAAGCACGCAGCCCCCTCACCTGGGGACGGAGAGGACGCGTCTCCCCCTTCTGCCACGGGTCAGCCCTCCGAATGCTCCCGGGCAGCGGCTGTCTTCCAACGGGGCTGCCCTTTCTTCCCAAAGCAGAGAGAGATCCCAGGCCAGAGTTGTCTCGTGGTCCCTGCCTGCTCCGCCTGCCCAGCCCAGCTCTGCGGGGGGCACCCCGCTTTGGAAAGGGCAACGGGAGAGGCCATTACGCTTGTCCTGCTGGGCCTCAGACAGGGAATGGGGGGGACCAAAAGGCAGACGGAGGCTCTAAGGAGATGCTTCCTAAAAATGAGAGGTTCCCCTCTGTAGCATGGGATGCCTGAGAGGCGCTGAGCTCCCTATTGCTGGGGATCTTCAAGGAAAGACCATGAACCTGTGATTTCCTCGGTGGAGAGAACTCTGAGGTGAAGAAAGTGCCTCAGTTAAAGTAGGTCGCCATGTTCTCTGGCTCCCCCAAGGATATGTGCTTTGTCAGAGATGAGACTTGAACTCATGTCTTCCTTGTTTCCAGCTGGTTCCCTATCAACTACATTGGGGGTTTGCAAACTTATTGGCCTCAGGATCCTCTTATGCCTAAAAACTGTAAACATTTCATAGGATTTTCCTTCTATGATTCATATCCGTGCATGTTTCTCAGCATCAGAAATGACAATAGCTTAGTATTGTTGGGAAAATAAGTTTGGCCCTGTGGACCCTCCGTAAGACTCTCAGGTCACCCAGGCATCCCCTCATCCCGCTTTGGGACCCTTCCACCACTATCTCTTGAGCAGGAGCCGGGTGATCCCACGTCGAGGCTGTTTTAGAAAAGATCCCTATTCAGGTTCACCTGGCTTTCTTGGGGGAGCCCAGAGGCCTCTCTCAACTCAAAAAACTCTGTGATTGGACATCGACCCGTCTTCATTTTAACCAAACTGAAGGGCGAGGTAGGGACCTTGAGAAGCGAACCAGTGTAAACTGAGGCTAACTTGGGCTATGGGGGTCCGCTTCTGACTTCCTTGATGAATAACCCAGGAGGACGCCTTCCATTCATCTGTCTCCACTCTATTTGCTGGGGATCCGAAGAGACTGAGGCTGAGACGGAGCAGAGCCATCGTCGAGCATCAGTGAACCACAGAGTACAGAACCACGTGCCCTTCCCTTGGACAGTATCCAGTAACTCTCCAAAAGGCTCCAGGACATTCCTGAGAGGAGGAGGCAGAGCTGCGGAGAACGAAGGCACCGTGTCTTCGGAGGTGCTTACGTGGATGAGATCGCCCTGACTCCTGGCTTTGGAGTTCTTAGCCAGGCGGGTATATTCAGGTACATTCGGTCGGTGACTATTTGCTCAGATTCTCAAAAGAACTCACTTCGGTTCAGTGTGGAAAGTCCCCAAGCAGGGCCAATTCTCACTACATCCACATAGCAGAGGAGGAATGACTTCCCTGCTCCTCTTTGACAATGGAGCTCTCCGTTGTATCAGAAAAGAACCTGATAGAGCAGCTTAGTGGGGCAATGGATAGAGCAGAGACTTAGGATCAGTAACACATGGGTTCAAATCCTGCCTTAGACACTAGCTGTATAATCCTGGGCAGGTCATTTAACCCTGATTGCCTCAGTTTCCTCATCTGTAAAATGATATGGAGAAGGAAATGGCAAACCACTCCAGTATGTTTGTCAGGAAAATCCCCAATGGGATCACAAGGAGGTGGACATGACTAAAATGACCAAAAAGAACAGGAGGTTCATCAGTCTTGAGCTGGGGGAGGTTTTGGAAGTGTTGTGGTCTCACTCCTTCATTTTACACAGGAGGAAAATGAGGTGCGGGGAGTGGCGTCCTCACTGCGAGTCAAAATCAAAAGAGATTTATTTTAAGATTTTTCTTTTTGTTTGTTTTTTTGAGTCACCATATATGTATATATATTTATATATATGTGTGTGTGTATAACAATATATAACAACAGTAACATAATACATGTGATGTTATAAATATGCAATAAATTAAATAAATGTGCTTACCCAAGAGAAACAAATTCTCACATCAGCAATGCCCCAAACATTGTGTCTCATCCTTTTTCTTTCTCTCCTACTCCTCCCTTCTCCACTAGAAGGCAGGGAATATAATATAGGTTGAACATACATAATTATATAATATGTATTGGCCTGTTTGTCATGCTGTGAAATAAGATACACTTTGCTTGCACCAAAGAAAAAATTCATGGAGGAAATAAAGTGAAGAATGGTATGCTTCAATCTGCATTTGGATTCTATTCTTTATATATATATATACACACTCTGTGTATTGGTTCCAAGGCAGAAGTATGGTAAGAGCTATGCAATAGGGGTTAAGTGACTTGCCCAGGGTCACACACCTATGAAGTATCTGGGGCTAGATTAATCCCAGGACCTCCCATCTCTTGGCCAGTGCCTCTTAATCCACTGAATTAACTAGTTGCTCTCCAGATATCCCTTGGTAAACACATTAAATCATGTATATAGAAGGCTCCCATTCAAAATTTGCCAAGCACAAACAAGAGAGAGCCACCAGAAGGCAAGGATGCTAAGCTAGCATAGATCCATTCTAGGTAGTTGGAAGAAGCTGGTAACCAATACACAAACTCCACTTCTGGGCTGGACTAATGGCCTCTGATGTTCTTTCTCACTGTGAAATTCTGTGATTCTGCATCTACTCAGGTCAAGTGATGGGCCTTGTGAATTTAAGGGATAGAATGTGATAAATGATTATATCTTGGGTCTGCATATCTCTAAGGACCTTTTGCCTATCTATCTGGACACTTTTTAGTAGCTGTGGCCTCTTACTTGGAAGACCCATTTGGCTCTGAAGCCTTCTCACCCTGGAGCATCTTTCTTCCATTGGTAAGTTCTCCCCAGAGCCTACAATTTGGGTCACACGACCTTCATTTCCCTCTTGTTCATGATCTTGAATTTCCAATCTCCAATATTGTGCACTCGTGTGGGCACCTTCAGTTCCCCTCCTCCAATTTTTGAGCTTCCTTTTTGTGCTATCTTCTTTAGTTAGAATCTAAGGTGATTGAGGGCAGGAACTCTCTCTTTGTTCTTGTATTTGCACTACCTCACTTAGCACAGTGACTGGCACCTAATAAGTCCTTAATAAATCCATATTTTTCACTTGCCAGAGATCTTGTGCATGTTTGTTTCAGGACCTTCTCAGACTTGATTGAGTGGCACTAGCCCAATGGATGCTAATGGCATTACAAGAAAGATAAATAAGGGCAGAAGTAGGGAATGTAGGACAGATATTTGAGTGTCATTTAGGGAAAAGGAAGGAGGGAGACAATGACAAGTATCATGGCAATGAAAATAAAATGGTGCAATCTTGCTGAATAGGTCCCACATTGTGATGTCTAGCCAAAAAGCTCATCTGTAATCGTTTTACATCACATAGTCAAATACTTCGAATACATCCAGGCTCCTTGTTTATGTCTTCCAAGTCTAGTAGGGAAGAACCAGGGAATGAGAAAGTGAGTCAGTTATGTAATAAGTGAGTCTTCCAAAGACATTGAAGGCCTGGGATGAAGTGGATGATTTTGGCATCTCCGGTGTCTGGCCAAGCTCTAGGGACTCTTCAGCACCTGCTTTAGCCACCTTCATGACTCTGGATCTAATGGTTCTCATGCATCTATTCCACCTGGGGTCGTCTTCACATGCTCAGAGTAGACATCTCTGTAACCCACTCACCATTCACCCTCAACATGATCTAGCTTGTCTGCTGAGATGGCTTTACCAGGATGTGGCCTTTGCACATAATACACCTTCTTGGAGCCATAAGTGTTGAGCACCAGACGGACACCAAGGATGAATGAGCAGCCACACCATTGTCTTTCCAAGGGGAAATGGTGGAGACTCAGAGAATGGATGCACTTTGGACCTCGCATCTATATAGAGGAGACTGCCCTTAGTCCATCTATCTCATGTTAGTGAATGTCTCCTGATAGCCTAGGAAAGAAGTTCCTCTCTGGGTTCTGAGAGAGCAGCTGAAGATGAGGTTGCCTGGAAATGAGTCAGATTCCATCCCAGTTCTCCAAGGGCTGGTGGGGAACTTTAGTGTTAGACTTTCTATCCTTGGTGTTCTGACTGTATTCCATTAAATTAGAGGTTCTTATCCATTTGGGCAGTGTTCTGGAACCCTTGGACTGGCAGTTTGGTGAAGCTTATGGAAACTTTCTCAGAAAAATTTTCATGCATAAAATAAGATACAAAGTATTACAAAGGAAAAGAAGTTTAATAAAAATAAAAAGCATATATATATATATTCATATACAAGTGTGGGTGCATTTCTTTTATCGAAGTTTATGGACCCCTAGAAATCTATCAACAGACCCATCACGGGGCTGAGGTTATGCACTAAAGAAAACTATCAAGATGCTTCCTCCTATGAAAATGTTTCCCTGCTGTATGAGTTGAACCACTTTTTGGGCCACCTGTAGAATTCTGTGATTCTGGCTGGTACCCGATTCCTCGTTAAGCAAAGGAATTACAATCTCTTTACACCTCAGACTCTGAGCTTGATTTTTCTCTATGCCAAGGTTGAAATGCTGCCATAATTTATGAGCTTGAAAGAATAGGTGCCTCTTATTGATTTCAGGAGCAGTGCTGAATCTTTCAAAGCTCATGCATAATGGATGCCCTTTGATATATCTTTTTTTTCAAACAAACTTACAAGTCAAGCTGTTGCAGTGGTGACTAAATATAGCAGGAGATAAAGTCTTTCTAGGCTCAGAGATGCAGCTGAGGACCAAGGAAGGAAGAGAGCTGGCTGCCCTGGATGGCCATGTGGTGATAGCGGATGGAGGAAGCGAGCAGCTTTTGCTTTGAACATAGAACGAGGGGAACAAAGCAAACATTACTATGTGCCATTCATTGTGCTTAATGCTTCACAAATATTATCTCCTTTGATCCTTGCAACAACCCTGGGAGTTCGGCATCATTCTTATCCACAGTTTACAGCTGAGAAAACTGAGGCAGATAGAGGTTAAGTGATTTACCCAGGGTCATATAGGTAAGTGGGTGTCTGCAATCAGATTTGGCCTCTGATCTTTCTGACTTCAGCACAGTATTCTTTCCACTGTTTTCCCTACTCTACAGTAATGTGTCTAGCCTTGGCTTACAAAGAAATGTAAACACTCTCCAGTATTTTTAAGAAATCCTTGCCTTCCATCTTAGAATCAATACTATGTATTCATTCCAAGGAAGAAGAGTGGTAAGGGCTAGGCGATGGAGGTTAAGTAACTTGCCCAGGGTTACATAGCCAAGACCTCCCTTCTCTATGCCTGGCTTTCAATCTACTGATCCACCTAGCTGCCCCTCTGCCGTAATACTCTCTCTCTCTCTCTCTCTCTCTCTCTCTCTCTCTCTCTCTCTCTCTCTCTCTCCAATAGAATATTCAAAGAGAACTTGAACCAAGTTCTTTACTTCCTAGAAATTAGGATCTAAAACCAAGGTTAAGCAAAGCCCCACAGAGGAGAAAGTATTGCCCATACGATCTCTTCCATGCTTGATTGAGATCGATTGGATAGTAAATTAAAGAATATCAGAGAAATGGAGGAATTGCTAGGCCAGATTGTATGATGGGGCAAAGAATTGGAGTGGATAAATATACTATGAAGCAGATACTAAGTCTCTTGAGAAGGGAAGGCGGCCTGGTGGCCCACAGATGACACATCAGGATATGAACAGAAAGTAGTAGCCTTTAAGTAAAAGGATATGCTTGCTGAGCTATGGTGGCAAATGGAGGGTCTGAAAACTACAGCTGAGGGGAGGAAGTTTGCTTACTCTTTCTCCTGGTCTTGTGTGCAGATGACAACGAAGAAGGACTGGCCAGCCTTATTGAGGGTTGGGAGGAGGGATGTACTGCTGGAGGAGAATGACTTTGGTAAATACCAGAAGATAGATTAAATCCGAGAAAAGGATATATTATCCTCGATGTAATGGTATAAGGGACTTGGCAGTCATCTAGTCCAGGTCCCTCATTTTACAGATTAAAAAAAGGAGCCCCTAGAGTTCAGGTAATAACTTAATGTCACAAGGTAGCAAATGGCTGAGCCAAGGTTCAATCTCTTATCCACTGACTCCTGGCAGAGATCATTCTTATAGAGAATAAATTTTGGAAAGGGCAATAAATGGGGAAGACAGAGAAGAATAATTGATAAAGAAGGGCCAAGGCTACATTTTCCATGGGTGAGGCAAAACTGTATTAGCTGAGAAGCCCAAAGTAAAACAAAATCTCTAAGCCAAAAAGAAACATTTATTGAGAGAGGGCCAATCTCACAATAAAGCTGGATTCTGGTTAACAACCAAAGACCTCGAACCCTTAGAGCAGCCTCCTTTTATGGCACAATTTTTACAGAAATGAGGTCATAAATACAATGGGAGATGACTGAACTAACTTGAGCATTATCACTCAGTTGGCCCACATTGAGTATTCAGCATGTATATTCCTCATGCAGTGGATACCTGCAAAGGTTTTTAGACCAATAGTTGGTAAAAGCAATTACAAAAGCTTTAACAGATTTACTGGACCTAATGTGCAACTCAGCCCAAACTTGGCCCAGTGCATTACATAGAATGTACAACTATGCTTAGTTCTGCAGATATAGAGTGTGTATTTTGACTCTGTGAATAAAGAGGAACAGACCCAAAACAGGAGAAGAATGCAGTTAGTTATCCTTATGTGCCTAATGTGAATAAGGTCAAAAGCTTAGAACAGAATAGATACAAATATAGATTATATTAAATACAGAATAGATTACAAAAGTCTTACAGAAATCTGGGGGATAGAGGATTTCACATTCACATGGGGTGGGGTTGGGAGTGGGAGATGTAATGGTGGCAGAATCAAGAGGATAATACCCTTCCTGCTGAACCTCTCTCCAGCAAAGGCCATGATGATCTAATAGATCTATGTTAGACAGACCACCAAGCCAAGGGATGTGTATACTAAGCTCTTTTTTTGGTCACAACTTTCAGATGGTCCAACAATTATTAAATTATCTCTCCTTGATCTGTTTTCCAGGTCAGTTCTTTTTCTGATGAAATAGTTCACATTCCCCCCACCCCATTCTTTTGACTTTGTTTTATTGTTTCTTGGTGTTTCAAGGAATTATTATCTTCCAGTTGCTGAATTCTAATTTTTATTTTTATTTATTTTATTTAAATATTTTATTTTCTTAGAAAAATTTTCCATGGTTACATGATTCATGCTTTTAATTTCCCCTTCACCCCTCTTCACCCCCCCCCCATATCCAATGCACATTTCCAATGGTTTAACATGTCATCAATCAAGACTTATTTCCATATTATTGATAGTTACATTGGTGTGGTTGTTTCGAGTCTACATCCCCAATCATATTGCCATCAACCTCTGGGTTCAAGTGGTGGTTTTTCTTCTGTGTTTCCACGTCTGTAGTTCTTCCTCTGAATGTGGACAGCATTCTTTTCTATAAGTCCCTCCAGATTGTCTTGGGTCATCGCATTACTGCTAGTAAAGAAGTCCATTACATTCTATTTTACCACAGTGTAACAGTCTCTGTGTACAATGTTCTTCTGGCTCTGCTCCTTTCACTCTGCATCAATTCCTGGAAGTCTTTCCAGTTCACATGGAATTCCTCCAGTTTATTATTCCTTAGAGCACAATAGTATTCCATCACCAGCATATACCACAATTTGTTCAGCCATTCCCCAATTGAAGGGCATACCCTCATTTTCCAGTTTTTTTCCACCACAAAGAGCGTGGCTATAAATATTTTTGTTTAATTTTTTTTATCTATGATCTTGTTATGGTACAAACCCAGCAATGCTATGACTGGCTCAAAGGGCAGGTAGTCTTTTAGAGCTCATTAGGCATAGTTCCCAAATTGCCATCCAGAATGGTTGGATCAGTTCACAACTACACCAGCAATGCATTAATGTCCCAGTTTTGCCACACCCCCTCCAATATTCCCCACTTTCCTTTGCTGTCATGTTAGCCAATCTGCTAGGTGTGAGGTGGTACCTCAGAGTTGTTTTGATTTGCATTTTTCTAATTATTAGAGATTTAGAACACTTTCTCATGTGCTTATTGATACTTTTGATTTCTTTATCTGAAAATTGCCTATTCATGTCCCTTGCCCATTTATCAATTGGAGAATGGCTTCATTTTTTATACAATTGATTTAGCTCATTGTATATTTGAGTAATTAGACCTCTGTCAGAGTTTTTTATTATAAAGATTTTTTCCCAGTTTGTTGTTTCCATTCTGATTTTGGTTGCATTGTTTTTGTTTGTACAAAACCTTTTTAATTTGATGTAATCAAAATAATTTATTTTACATTTTGTAATTTTTTCTAACTCTTGCTTGGTTTTAAAATTCCCTTTCCCATAGATCTGAGAAGTACACTATTCTGTGTTCAGCTAATTTACTTATAATTTCCTTCTTTATATTCAGGTCATTCACCCATTATGAATTTAACTTGGTGAAGGGTGTGAGATGATGATCTAAACCTAATCTCTCCCATATGGTTTTCCAATTTTCCCAACAGTTTTTGTTAAATAGTAGATTTTTGTCCCCAAAATTGGGCTCTTTGGGTTTATCATACACTGTCTTGCTGACATCACTTACCCCAAGTCTATTTCACTGATACTCCCTTCTGTCTCTTAGCCAGTACCATATTGTTTTGATGACTGCTGCTTTATAGTATAGTTTAATATCTGGTAAAACTAGGCCACCTTCCTTCACTTTTTTTCCATTATATCCCTTGATATTCTTGATCTTTTGTTCTTCCAAATGAATTTTGTTATAATTTTTTCTAATTCAGTAAAAAAGTTTTTTGGCAGTTTGATAGGTATGGCACTAAATAGGTAAATTAATTTGGGTAGAATGGTCATTTTTATTATGTTAGCTCATCCTACCCATGAGCAATCAATATTTTTCCAATTGTTTAGATCTAGTTTTAATTGTTTGGAAAGTTTTTTGTAGTTGTGTTCATATAATTCCTGTGTTTTGGTAGATAGATTCCTAAGTATTTTATATTGTCTAGGGTGATTTTAAATGGTGTTTCTCTTTCTAGCTCTTGCTGCTGGGATGTGTTGGAAATATATAGAAATGCTGATGATTTATGTGCATTTATTTTGTATCCTGCAACTTTGCTAAAGTTGACAATTATTTCAACTAGCTTTTTAGTTGATGCTATAGGATTTTTTAAGTAGACCATCATATCATCTGCAAAGAATGATAGCTTAGTCTCCTCATTGCCTATTTTGATACCTTCAATTTCTTTTTCTTCTCTAATTGCTACTGCTAGTGTTTCTAGTACAATGTTAAATAATAGAGGTGATAATGGGCATCCTTGTTTCATGCCTGATATTATTGGGAAGGCTTCTAATTTATCCCCATTGCATATGATGCTTGTTGATGGTTTTAGATATAAACTATTTATTATTTTTGGGAAATGTTGTTCTATTCCTATACTTTCTAGTGTTTTCAATAGGAATGGATGTTGTATTTTGTCAAAGGCTTTTTCAGCATCTGTTGAGATAATCATGTGGTTTTTGTTGGTTTGCTTCTTGATATTGTCAATTATGTGGATGGTTTTCCTAATGTTGAACTATCCTTGCATTCCTGGTATAAATCCCACCTGATCATGATGGATGATTCTCTTGATCACTTGCTGGAGTCTCTTTGCTAGTATTCTATTTAAGATTTTTGCATCTATGTTCATTAGGGAAATTGGTCTGTAGTTTTCTTTCTCTGTTTCTGATCTACCTGGCTTTGAGATCAATACAATATTTGTGTCATAAAAGGAATTTGATAAGACTCCTTCTTTGCTTATTATATCAAATAATTTGTATAGTATTGGGATTAGTTGCTCTTTGAATGTCTGATAGAATTCAGTTGTGAATCCATCAGGCCCTGGCGATTTTTTCTTAGTGAGTTCTTTAATGGCTTGTTCAATTTCTTTTTCTCATATGGGATCATTTAGGTATTCTATTTCTTCTGCTGTTAATCTAGGCAATTTGTATTTTTGTAAATATTCATCCATATCTCCTAGATTGCTATATTTATTGCCATATAATTGGTCATGATAGTTTTTAATGATTGCCTTAATTTCCCATTCATTAGAGGTGATGTCTCCCTTTTCATCTTTGATACTGATGATTTGGTTTTCTTCTTTCCTTTTTTTAAATTTGATTGACAAGTACTTTGCCAATTTTGTTTGGTTTTTTCAAAGTACCAGCTTCTAGTCTTATTTATTAATTCAATAGTTCTTTTACTTTCAATTTTTTTGATTTCTCATTTAATTTTTATAATCTCTAATTTGTTCTTTAGCTGGGGATTTTTAATTTGTTCCCTTCCTAGTTTTTAAATTTGCATGCCCAGTTCATTGATCTTTGCCCTCTCTAATTTGTTAATACATGCACTCAAGGATATAAATTTCCCTCTGAGTACTGCCTTAGCTGCAACCCACAAAGTTTGGTAGGATGTCTCATCATTGTTATTCTCTTCAATGAAATTATTGATTTTTTTATGATTTCTTCTTTAACTAACTGATTTTGGAGAATCACATTATTTAATTTCCAATTAGTTTTTGATTTGCCTGTCCAGGTGCCCTTACTAATTATTATTTTTATTGTATTATGATCCCAAAAGGTTACATTTATTATTTCTGCCCTTTTGCATTTGTTTGCAATGTTTCTATGCCCTATTACATGGTCAATCTTTGTGAATGTACCATGCATAGCTGAAAAGAAGGTGTATTCCTTTTTGTTCCTATTTATTTTTCTTCACATAGCTATTAAATCTAATTTTTCTAGGACTTCATTCACCTCTCTTATCTCTTTCTTATTTATTTTTTGGTTTGATTTATCTATATCTGAAATAGGAATATTTAGATCTCCCAGTAGTATAGTTTTACTATCTATTTCCTTCTTGAGCTCTGCCAGTTTCTCCTTTAGGAATCTGGATGCTATACCATTTGGTGTATACATGTTGAGTACTGTTATTTCCTCATTGTCTATACTGCCTTTTATCAGGATGTGATTACCTTCCCTGTCTCTTCTAATTCATATCTATTTTTATTTTGGCTTTATCAGAAATCGTGATTGCCACTCCTGAATTCTTTTTCTCAGTTGAAGCCCAAAATATTTTGCTTCAGCCCTTGACCTTAAACCGGTGTATGTCCACCCACTTCATATGTGTTTCTTGTATACAATATATGGTTGGATTTTGGTTTCTAATCCACTCTGCTATTTGCTTCCATTTTATGGGCGAGTTCATTCCATTCACATTCAGAGTTATAATTATTAGTTGTGTACCTCTTCTTACACTATTTCCTTTTGAACTAGTGGTTTGCTTTAAGCCAGTAACCGTTGTCCCCTCCCTTGATTTACTTCCCTTTCTACCCCCTCTTTTATTATTCCCCTCTTTTTATTTTTTAATGCCTAATGAATTCCCTCCCCCCTCTCCTCTACTCCCTTTTTTGACCTCCACACTCCCTGTTCCCCTTGGTTTATCCCTTCTGACTTTCTCAGTAGGGTTAGATAGAATTCTATATCCCCATGTATATAGCTACTCTTCCTCTCAGGGTTAATTCCTCTGAGCGTAAGGTTTAAATATTACCTCTTAATGCTCTCTTCCTCTCCTTATAATATTATTCATCCTCTCCCCTTCCCATGCTCTCTTTGTGTGGTATAGAATATCCTATTTTTCTTATTCATTCAAGTTTCTCTTGGTGCCATCTACTATTTACCCCCCACCTTTCCCTCCCCGTATCATCTTAGACCATTTAGTACTCCAACATCCCCCTATGAATAATTCTTCTAATTACTATAATAGTGAATTCAGTTTTTGGAAATTACACATAGCATTTCTCCATATAGAAATACAAACAATTTGATCTTATTGAAGCGCTTAAAGAGGCAAATTTAAATATAAGAGTTTTCTTTCTTTCTTCTCTGTTTCTTATTTACCTTTTCATGTTTCTCTTCGTTTTTTGGTTGGATATCGAACTTTCCATTTAGTCCTGGTCTTTTTTGTGCAAATACTTGGAAATCTTCTATCTTGTTGAATGTCCATACTTTCCCCTGGAAGTATATAGTCAGTTTTGATGGGTAGGTGATCCTTGGTTGTAGACCCAGTTCTCTTGCCTTTCTGAATATCATATTCCAAGCCTTGGGGTCTTTTAGTGTGGAGGCTGCCAGATCCTGTGTGATCCTGATTGGTGCTCCTTGATATCTGAATTGTCTCTTTCTGGCTTCTTATAACTTTTTTCTTTTACTTGAAAGCTCTTGAATTTGGATATTATATTCCTGGGGGTTGTCTTTTCAGGGTTTAGTGTAGAGGGTGTTCTATGGATCCTTTCAATGTCTGTATTTCCCTCTTGTTGAAGAACTTCAGGGAAGTTTTATTGTATAATTTCTTGTAGTATGCAGTCCAAATTTCTATTAATTTCTGGTTTTTCAGGAAGACCAATGATTCTCAAATTGTCTCTTCTAGTTCTGTTTTCTTGATATGTCAATTTCTCAGTAAGATGTTTCATGTTTCCTTCTATTTTATCAGTTGTTTAACTTTTTTTATTTGTTCTTGCTGTCTTGAGCCATTTCTAATTTTTAAAGAGTTCTTTTCCTTATTGAATTACTTTTGTACCTCTTTTATCATTAGGTCATTTTTTTCCCTACAAGGCCTTAGCATCCAGTAGCAATTTCAATTTGGTATTTTATTTATTTATTTTTGCTGCAGGGCAATTTTTAAAAGATGCTCTTCTCTTCAATATTTTTGTTCCTCTTTTATCAATACATTACTTCTTTTTTCATAATTTTCTTACCCAATCTTTCTTCTATCATTTTTGTTTGTTTAGCTTTTTAGGATTTCTTATTGGATGTGGGTCCAATTAACATTTTTCTTTGAGACTTTGGTTGTACCTGATTTCTCATTGTTGACTTTTTCTGAGTTTGTGTCCTAACCTTCCCTGGCACCACGGCAGCTTTTTATGATCAAGCTCTTTATAAATTGTTGTTTGCTTATTTTTCCAGGTAATTTCTTAACTTTGAGTATCATATTATAATTGAGCTCTGTTCATCTGGGGATGGGAAGGCACTCTCCCAAGCACTAAGTTTTTTTCATGATGCTATTTTCATAGCTCATTCTGGGAATTCACAAGTTTTTAGTGCTTCTAAGGAGGTGAGATTGAAGGAGATATATGTGATTGCCCTATTGGTCTGCACTTTGGTCTTTTCCCTGGAAGGATCCTTTACTGCAGTCACAAGAGCTAGCATTCCTCTTGACTCTGGAACTGTGAAGAGGGCCCGTATTTTCCTGTGGCTACAAGCACTGGTACTCTTCTCTGCCTTGGAACTGTGACCAAACAATCGTAATATTAACCCTGTTACTAGGGCTCTTTCTTTCTTATTACCAATCACAAGCACACTCCACCTGGAACTGTGACCCAGAGCTGCATGTGGGCAATAGAACTGGCAGTCAGTACCACCTGCACCCAGTGCCAGGAAAGGGTCTTCTGTAGTCTCTTTCCAATCAGTTGTCTGATCCCCACCCCCACCCCTTACCATCTCTAGACTGAGAACTTCTGAAGAAGCTGCTGCTGCCACTGCCACTGTTCTTCCTTTATTTGCGAAGCAGATCTTCAGACAAAGCTTAGGCCTGCTGCCTAGTGAGGGAACCTACATTGTTAATGGCTTTAGGAGCTGCATTTCTCTTCAGCTTTAGAATAGAAGCTATTGAAGGATCATAACTATAGGGGGGATTTTTGTGCTGGACAGATACTTAAGGAAAGAGAGTCAGAAATCTGGAGAAAATGGGATCAGTAGCAGCAGCAGTGGGTAGAGGACTCTGTCCAGGAGATTTATTTGAAGAATATTGTGCCTGAAGGTTTTCCTTTTCCTTGGTCACAGCTCAATTTATCAAGAAAATCTAGTAACAAATGCCTCGACCCTGTATGGCTATGTGGAGAAGCCATAGGATCAATAGTAAATTTATTCCTCTCTGTTTCTCCATTCTACTTTTATTTGCTGGTTGCTTGGTTTGGACACATGCAAAGAGTGGCACGGTTATTACTAAGTGCTGCTTTACAACTTTAAATTTTGATTGCTGATTATTTTATATTTATATAATAAAACAAGATCATTTTAATTGCATCCTTCATGTTTTGCAGTTGAGCATGTGATAAAAACAGGAAAGAAGGACTGGACTATGGATAATGCGTTAGGTCAAGTTCTTTGTATCTTCAGTGCATAGCACAATGCCTGGCTGGCACATAGTAGGCATGTAATATATGGGTGTTAACTTGACTCGAACACTGACCAGGAGATGGTTTTCTTTTCTAACAATATGTAGCTTCAGAGAGAAAGGAAACCATGGGGGAACGTTGCCCTAGACTAAAATTCTCATGAGATAAAATTTCATTCTCTCCAAAATGCACAAAACTTTGCTCCAAGGGCTTGTTTGTATTTTTTTTTTATTTTATCATCAGAGGAGAAATATAGGGTGGGGGAAAGAACAATCTCCAGAGAAGCTAGCTTTGAAACCTGAGCTGACTTCAGTCGGTAGCAACAAGAGATGGCCAGAGTCAATTCTACCACTCAACTGGCTGAAGGAGAATGAAAAATGTTTCTCATCCAAACTGCCCTACTCACTGATGTCTCTTGGGCAGCAGAAAAGGCAAATTAGGACATTTCAAGTCTGAGGTTTGAAAGTGTCCCTTGTCTATTTATGTGTTGAAATGGCTCAGCAATGGTTTGCTGCCAAAATCTAAAATTGCAGAATAGCCCTATACTATACATGAATCTCACTCAACACATGAGTATTTTGGAATCTATGAAGAGTCAATAGCAGCAGGGTAGCTGGGTGGCTCAGTGGATTGAAAGCCAGGCCTGGAGATGGGAGGTCCTAGGTTCAAATTTGGCCTCAAACACTTCCCCGCTGTGTGACCCTGGACAAGTCACTTGACTCCTGTTGCCCACCCTTACCACTCTTCTGCCTTAGAACCAATACACAGAATCAATTCCAAGACAGAAGGTGAGGGTTTAAAAAATAAAAAATCAAGAAAACAAAGAGTCAATAGCAGCAAATTCTTTCTTTTGCTTCGACCCCTCTCACATTACCTTTCATCTGCTTTGCATATATCTTGGTTGTGCCTGTGCATGTACAAGTAATGGTCTTTCTGCTTGAGGGCAGAGACGCATTAGCTTTTTCTCTGTATCCTCAGTGCTTGTCACAGTGCCATCCATTGATGCATGCCTAATACTTGTTGATTGGTTGAATAGGAAAATTCTTTTAAAATGATCAAGTAAATTTTAGCAAAAAATTTTATAAAATATCTTATAAAATAGCAAAAATGGTGTGATTTGACCCATTTGTAACCCAATTAGAGGAATTCAAACGTGGCTGAATGCTTGGACCTAAAGAGTATTCATTAGTGGCATAATGTGGCATAACATGAAGATCTTGTATCCGGGCTCTGTGCCACTTGACATTGTATCAGTGCCTTGGACAAAGGCATAGATGGCATGTTTCCAGATTTGGCTGATATGGCAAAGCTGGGTGTTTCCACTAACTGATCTGCTCATTTAGAATCCTTTTGAAAAAAGGGAGAAAAAGGGGTTATTCAGGTGCAACATCTTCTGATGAACCGAGACTGGTCATTTGTAGTCACTGTTTCCTTTTATCGCCTTTTAAATAACCACTTCTCTGATTTTATAAGAAATTCACGTCAGAGAAACAAGCCTAAGGTGTGGCTCCCTTCTTGTCTCCTTCTTGAAAGCTGGGATACGGTCCCTACCCCGCCTCGTGTCACCTCGTCCATTCTCCGGGAGGTCTTCAGGACTCGCTAGCATCACGTCCACCTTTGCTTTCAGTGTCTGATCGCATGATTCCTTTGGGAATAGTGACTTAAGTTCACCAAAGGACTCCAGAAGTACGTTTATTAAATGATATGTGATAAATGAATAATGATAGGATACGTGATAAATCAATGATAAATGATAAATGAACGGTGACCTGACAGATTTGTGGTAAAAAGAAATTAAGAGCCGATGTCCAATTGGATCAATCGATGGGCAAGGCTATCCATTGTCGATAAAGGAAAAAGATCCAAGATGCATCGGAGTGTCGGAGCTGCTTCAGCGTCTGACTGATCTCTCGGGGCTCCACAGCTGCGGGCAGTCATAGAACAAATTGCTCTCATCTGCCCATTCCGCCGTGGGACGCCTTCACGCGCTCCGAGCAGACACGCTCCTAAGTCGCTGGTGGGATCACGCTCTGTAGGCTGCCTGATCCTGGCTTAGTTCACCTGCTGGGGCGCTTTACCTGAGTGAGGGCTCCTGCGCTTGTGGGTAGCTTCTTGGAGCTATTGAGGAGGGCTGAGTGTCAAGCGGATGCCCAAAGGTGGATGAGGAGCTCCTCCTCCCCGAACCAGCAGCACATCCCAGGTAACAAGTATGGCGACTCTGGGGAGCTTGGCTGCATGGAGAGGGAATCTGCCTTGTGATCTCTTGATCCCCGGAGGGCCTTCAGGAGCGACGGGCAGAAGTTGCAAAAGGGGCACATTTGGCCTTTAATGCAAGGCGGGGCGAGAGGAGGCATCTTTCCTCAAGTTGGAGCTGTAGCAGAGGGTAATGGCCACCCCGGGGGCTCTCACAAAGTACCGGCTTTTCCCTTGATGGAGGCCTTTAAACAGAAGATGAAGGGCCCCTTGGCAGTTACGGCACGATGTCCATCCTGTCTCACAGGCAGTGCAACGAGTCGCCTTTGATGCAGAGCTCTTCTCATGGTCACACTCTTATTCCACCTGGTAGTCACGACCTGGGGGTGATTCATATTTGCTTACTTAATGTCCTCTTCCAAAGGCTTTTGGCACTTCCATTTTGAATGGAACGGCCATTTTCTCATTTAAGGACCCTTCCATTGTTTTTAGTAATGCCAACTCTTTTCCATATTTGGACCATTCTGATGAGGCTCTTCTCCATGAATAACTCACATCTGCATAGAGCTTATCTCTTATGAATCACCAAATGGTGCGCCCACGGAGAGGGGTCACTGTTGAGTGGCCCAGGAAATGATTATTGCAGGGAGATACTTGCCAATCACTTAACTATATGCTGTTAAGTAACATATGAAATTCAATAAAAATGTTCATGCCTCTGGCAACGAATTGAAGGAAAGCCCCTGAATTTGCTCTGTTATTATATTTTCAGATAATTATTTTTCTACATGAAATGTCATGGACATATTTTGGTCGTGGACAAGTAATTACAGTTTCTGCTTTGAGTGTAGAAATTCCAGCTCATTGACGGCTTGTCCCTGAATGTCTCTGCCCCAGTTTTCTAGTCCCCTGGAAAGGAACCATTGATCATACGCCTTACAGAAGAAATCATTCTGTTGACATCTCAAAGATTGTGGCTGTCTATATCATTAAACATCACACTGAAAAACATTTGACCCATTTTTTGGCTGTCTTAACAACCAAAGAGCATGTCTCTGAAATCAATTAGTTCAACTGTATAGTCAATGAGTTATCAAGAGAGTCCAAAATGCTCCTATTGAGCCTAAATAAGGTCAGTCCTATGGACACCCATAAACACAAGCCAAATGGAACTCTGGCTCCTCAGTCACAGCTTTCAGTCCAAAGGGTATTGGGATAAAAGGTGATCCAAGTTGTTTGCATTTATCTGAGCCAATAGAGGATTATTTAACTCCTTTGGGAAGCAAAAGAAAAATTGGAGTGCCCTATAAATAGGCATTATGTGGTGCAGTGATGGGCAAACTCTTTAAAGAGGGGCTAAAGGAAAGGAAAGGTGCCTCTGTCAGTCTGTTTCTAAGGCAACACTTTCGAAGTTTCATTGTATTGTATCCTACTCATTGTATTCGTCAGATTAGGAATAATGTCGGTGGGCGGATAGAACATTTCTGGGGGCTGCCTCTGGCCCGGGGCAGTAATTTGTCCATTGCTGGGCTAAAGCCATCACATAGAACTCAAGAACTCAGTCTTATGACTGAATGAAACAGATTGGAGAGGAAGGAGAATAAAGGAAGAAGGTGCTTTGGTCCTTCCAGACCCAACTATGCCCACTAGGAACAGAACCCGTTACTGTTCCATATACTGATCCACACTGATGTTTGTCACCAGGGCTGAATAAACTGGAACAGGTCGGGTGGGAATTTGGAGAAGGAAAGCTTTATTTATATGATGGAAATCATTTCTGACATTGAAAATTTCCCTTTTGCTTTTCTCTGTTTCCTTGCAATTCCCCATCATTCCCTCAGAATCAATGCTGAGGGACCCTCGAAGCCATGACTCACAACTGCTATTGATCCAGCCATTCTTTGATGGATAATTGATCTACAAATGCAAATATTCAGTTAGCAAATTACAAATCTGTCTTTTTGAAATGTGTCCTTATAGTCAGAAGAAAGAGCCATTGTGAACACTGAATTCTACACACCTTATCTGGAGTCAGGAAAAAAGGAACTCATTTAAAACTCCAGAAAGGGCCCTTTTTGAAGATACACGTTAGAAAATCTCTGTACCCTGAGCTCTTGTGGGCACCCTGGCAGATGGGTCTTTGATAAGGTACTGCATTCCTGTGGCTTGGGAAGAGTTCTATGGGTCTGCGTCAAGAACTGGATTTCTCCAGAGGAAGACTTTGGAATTTCCTTTCTATCACAATCTTTGCCCCGGCAGAATTGATGTGATCTTACTGAATTTTCCTTGGTATATGTCTCCGGAGCTGCTTTGGCGAGACAGGAGATGGTTTCCCAAGGACGTAATTTAGATGTTTCATTTTCCAGTCTCTCCTGTAATCTGCTGTCCATGCCTCATTGTGGCTCCAAGGAGACTATGGGCTCCTCCAAGCTCCAGTGGCTAAATGTTATCCCCAGGAGGTCGTAAAGTCCTGGCAGTACTTTATCCATGTTCTTGGCCATGTACAGGATGTGTCACCCAGAGACTAACCTAAGTAATCAGGGAGAACTTCATCTTTAGAAAATGGGCCTTCAGTTGGTGAACTTTTTAGGCCTGAGAAAAAGGTAGCTTGGTGCCCTGGGCTTATGGAAGGAGGAGAAATGAAGGAAGTCTCAGAGAATTGGTGAAACATTGCAACACCATAGTCTTGTGAGTGGGGTTCAAGAGAGGGTCTCATTTTCATGAATGATGCTCCCAACAGGCAATGGGATGGATGAAGGAGGGAGGTATGAGTTGGGATTCGACAGACCTCTATTGGAACGCCTGGCCTTCCTCTTACCTCTGGGAACAAGGCCAGATGATGGCCACTCTTTGAATCCTGATTGCCAGTTGCATGATGAGGTTATTAGACTAAAAGATGGCTGAGGCCTTTTTCTACTTAAAATCTTAGAATATTAAAAACATGGATGTTGGGCTGGTGATGTTCCAGGCCATTCATTCATCTGCATTTTGAAGATAATACAGAAAACATTTATAGGTTATTTTTTAGCAATATTTTTAGCCTCTCAAAATCTGGTGACTGATATTTCTGATGTAGCTGTTGATCCTCAGAATTCTCAAAGCTGTGAATAATGAGTGCATTTTTTTATTTTTATTTATTATTTATTTTTTTAACCCTTAACTTTTGTGTATTGGCTCCTAGGTGGAAGAGTGATAAGGGTGGGCAATGGGGGTCACACAGCTGGGAAGTGTCTGAGGCCAGATTTGAATCCAGGACCTCCCGTCTCTAGGCCTGACTCTCCATCCACTAAGCTACCCAGATGCCCCCAATAATGAGTGTATTGCATATCGATGAGGCTCAAATCGCCCCCCACCCAGCCACTAGAATGGAAAGGGCCAATGGTTCATGCAATGAGACTCCCTTGAAACTTTGAGCTGACAAAAGTGAGGGAAAATTTGTTCTTTGTACTTGGAGCATTTGCACATGAAGGATTTCCTTCCATGCCTACCTGTGCAGCTGCTCTCCCTGTTCCCTAGAAGGATGGTTTGGAAAGAGACCTTTTAGAGGTTGTTTCTTTAATGTTAAATTTTGAACTCTCTCTTCTGGGGCCAAAAGAAACTATTCAAAAAAGAAGCCTACGAGTTCCTGTGAGGCTGGCATCTGAATTTCAATATTGGGTGTGCTCCAGCCTTGTTTGCCCTTAGAAGCCTGGCAGCTTTCCTCCACGGTTTAATATTTTGGAAAAGTTCAAATTCAGTCGATCGTATTTTACAGAATCGTGGAATGGCAACATTTTCGTTTTTAGGGACTTCAGTCGCTTTCTGGTCTAAGCCAAAATTCTACTAGAAATATAGCCAAGAAATGGCCATCCAGTTTCTACTTGAAGACCTCCAACTAGGGAAGATGCAGCACCTCCCACGGTAGCCCATTTCCCATTTAGATAGCTCGGATTGTTTATTTATCAAGACTAATTCAGCCTCTTGAAATCTTCTCCCTGCAGAGGCCAAACAAATGATATGAGGACAAAGAACGCCTCCTTCCTCCGGGCAAGCCTTGAGCCCCATGATGCTGCCCCCTTGCTGTCTTCTTGGCTTCAGCGGTTAGGGGGGACTCAGAACCTGGCCCCATCCTTGTCTTTGGTTTTATGAGATTCATTAGTAATCACTAGAAGTAAAGGCACAAATAAGTAAAAAATAACCCACGTGCCCGGCTAATCCCCCTGTTCAACCAGGCCGCCCCACCAAGCCGCCATAGGAAGGAAAGAGCTCGAGCCGCGCCAGACCCCTCGATGTTATTCTCCCGTCTAGGTCAGCACGTGACGACAGGAAGCCGGGGGGCTCCTGGGAATGTAAGTCAGAGGCCCCACATTTCCAATAACATATTTGGACGTCTCCCCCGGCCCAGGAGCAGCCCAGCTGGGGAAGGCGCAGAGGTATGGGGGGGGGCAGCGCTCTCTGGTTTTCCTCAGAGCTGTAACTGCATTCCAGATTTCTCGGGATCCCGACGCCCCACATCCTGCCTGTCCCAGAAGTGGCAGATGAGCTCCGAACAGTGCCAGACTGTTGTTGTTGTTGTTATTGCTGTAACTGGCCCCTGTTATTGCCAACATTCTTTGAGCCTGGCCAAGGGAAGCTTTTCCTTGAATGGCCAAATTTTCTGAGGGGAAAGCGAAAGTGGCAGTGTTTTACCCATCTAAGCGGTGTGGACGCGTCTCTTTTTCCTTCAGTCCCCTTCCGTTGAACAAGCATTAATTAAACACCTCCTCCATGCTAACTGGGCAGTTAGGTGGTACAATGGATAGAGTGTTGGCCTGGAGGCAGGAAGACTCATTCTTTGGCCATCACTTGACTTTTTTGCCTCAGTTTCCTCATCTGCAAAATGAGTTGGAGAAAGAAATAGCAAAACACCCTAAATGGAGTCACAAAGAGTTGTAAAACTGAACAACAACACAGCCACAGCTACAAAAGCCCAAGTGGATTGAGGCCCTGTTCTGGAGACATTTTTCAAACAACAGGAGGCATAAAGTGTACAGAAATGCACCCGCCTCCCCAACTTCCTCAGCATCTCAAGCTGATCCAACATGCCTAAAGTGGGGTGTGTCCTCTTGAGCCCCAACCTCTCCCGGGGCTCAGGCTCCTACAGAGACCAACATCTTCCATGTGAGGCCATAGCTGGAGCCCAACGGGCAGAAGAGCACGTGACGCATTGCAGATGGATGATAGTAACACCATTAAAACATCAACTACTCAGAGAAGCTGTTGAGCAGGTAATCTATTGCCTCCCCACATCTGTGTTGTCAGAGCCTTATTCAGAGGCCATATATCTTGGCAAGACAGGACATGGGCTTATCCTCCTGTCCTTGGTCATCCTCTCCTCCTGCACATTGTTACAGGGAACACTTGCTGCTCATCCAGCATCTGGGTCTAGGAGTAGCAAAACTTGAACTCAAGACACCGCCTCCAAAGCTAAAAACAGTCAACTCTGGACTGGATTTCAAAAAATGCAGTGCAGATCAGGCAGCCTGGAACCCAAAGTCTAGGCCCAGGATTGTCTGGGAAAGTACCTAAACTCACTGCCAGGCTTGTCACAGCCACAGCCACTGCCGTCAAGGAGAAGAACTTCAAGAATCCCAATGAATCTGATAGCCAGAAACGGAGAGAGAGTAGAAGCTTTCTTTCCTGTTCAAGCTCACTGAGTGGGCAGCAAGTCTTGCTCACTGGCCAGTCCTCTTGGGTATACCCCGTACACTTTCCAAGGGGACTTGGGCCAAATAGGAATTTCTGTGTGCATATCATCAGGGCACACATAGCATCGGAAGAGCCCCTGGAAGATGATTAGAACATTCTCACCTCCATTGGCAATGACCCATATAGAGCAAATCGAGAGGGACTTCCCTCACCATATTTATAGAAGTAGACCAACATATGCCTGAGAGGCACACATTCTGGTATGGAGACTTACTTCATCCCACTGCATGGGACGTCACTTAGAATTTTAACACAGAACATTTTCTCCCTCCTCCTTTTTCTTCACATTCTCTGCCTTGGCATTGTTTTTCTCAGATGCCCTGTGTCTCAAAGTTATTTTAAAATTCCTTAAATCAATAAGAGAGGGGTCTATCATAAATCAAAGTGCCTGCAGGATGGGGGCAGGGCCCAATTCCCATCCTCTCGTTGTCTGATGATCCATCATTTAATGTGCAGGCTCTCAGTCAAGCCCAGCTCAGTTCTGTGCATTTCCATAATGTGTCACACTTCAAAAAAAGACAGAAGAATAAAAGAGAAATTCTCATAATATAGGACCTTGGCAATACACAAGAAACTTGGCTTCTGGGACTCAAAATGAAGAAGGGATAAGCACCGTCATCATTCATTAGAAGGGTCAAGACATCCTCTTAGCCCTTGCTTTCTACAACCTGAAAAATGACTAATTCTGAATCTCTAGTCCCTGAGAGAGTCATTCAGTGTCTTCATAGCAAGTATAATGATGTCAACGGTGATGGTGTTTAACTGGAGGAGAAAGAAGGAGTGGTCACCTGACATTTATATAATGCCTTGGAAGATGCATAATGCACTATAACTACTTTATTTCATGTGGTTCTCAGCACAAACCTCTAAATTGACTCATTTGATACTCCTTTGAGAGGAGGAATGGATCAAAGGGATGATGTGACTTGTTCTAAAGATATATACTTAGGAAGAGGTTGAGCCATGACTTAAACTCTTTTATTCTATAAGCATAAATCCAGCTTTCTTGCTACTCTTCCAAGATTGTTTCTAGGATTCTTTTCTTCTTCTTCTTCTTCTTCTTCTTNGGGAGTTCTGGACCTAAGAGAGGGTCCTTTTGCGGTTTGAGCTCATGGAGGAGGATGAGGTTCGAGCTCTGTGGCCACCAGAAGAGACATCTTGAGGTTCCTGACCGATATAGAAGACCTGCTACTTGATATTCAACATCAGCTTGTCATCTCCTGCTTGCTAGACATGTTTTTAAGCATTTAGGGATTCTGGACTCTTTGGGGAGCAGCCCTGAACCTTTCACACTTAGGACTTTGCCAAACAGGGTACCATCTTTAGATTATCAAACTATACAAACTTATAGGCAATAATATAGTGGGAAAGGGAAGGTGAAGGTCTGGATTGAGATAGACTTAGTCTCTCCTGGGTGAAGGACCTGGTAGGAAGATAAACTCTTAGGGTCCCTTGTACCCACTTTCCTTCAATATCCTACATCCATTCCTCATCCCTTGTTGGTTCAATAAATAGTAGGAAGGTCAGATTGCATTTGGGTCCATTTGGGAGACTATTCAGGGAGGGAGTGCAATAGCTTAATCAGGCTGTTCTCCATCTTAAACCTGACCATCTGCTGTGAAGAGGGGGAAGTTTCTGTGAACACCACTTCACATCAACATTGAACTGGGACCTCACTCATTTCTTGAGGGGGTACCATTCCTTTAGCCCCCTCCAGCAGCAGTACGCTCTCCCAGGGTTCCCCATTTTCCAAGGAACCCCTATTAGTCTCATAGTATTAAGAGGTAAAAGTGAGTGAGAAGAGGATTACTATACAGACTCAATCTTGTTCCCAGTTACATCCCCCCAGTCTTATTACACCCCCTAAATACATTAACTATATATAGTGGACCTTGAGGCACCTTCATCACTCAGAACAGAACTGATCCCAGAATAAAAGCTCCAGAGTTAAAAGAGTTAAGTACCCCAAAACTACCCAAGTGACAGGGTAGATGGAAAGGTCCAGTGGTCAGATGGGTACAGGAATAGACCGAGCAGATGGCTAGAAAACAGTTAGGGTTGATGAATTTTCTTGACTAAAATTGCACAGCTAGTTTGGGACTGACCCAAGATTAGACACCATTTGTTATCCTGGCATTGCTCTCTCATGCCATCCATGCCACCCCCTACCTCCACCACAGCTCACAGGTATGTTGGTGGTGTTATTATTTAGCATTTCTGGAGAACTACATATTTGAAAAATGCTTTATACTCATCTATTATTTATGCATTAATGAGAATATGTTATACTTAGTACCTTCCCTCCAAGGAGCTCAAAGCACTTTGTAAAATTTAACCCATTGATTGCCCACATCCCAAAGGGATAGGCAGAAACTTTCATTCCCTTGTTTTGCTCATGAGAAAAGTTCAACTTTCCAGCAAAAGCAGTGGAGCTCAGAACTTTGAACTCCCAGATTCAGGTACTACCCATTGACCTTTCACTTGGATAGATTAGGGGTTTCTTGGAATTCAGAAATAATAGCCTGAACTTGATATGGTCAAGAGAACTCTGGACATGGAGCCAAGAGGACTGAGCCAAACCCCAGCTCTGACCTGTACATGTCCCAATCACTTTGACTCTCAGTTGTTTTATTAATGGAAATGATATTAGTTGCACAAATTTGACTCAGGATTACAGGGAAAAGAATTTTGTGCAAATTAAAGTCCTCCATATATGTCCATTCAAACTGTTTTTGTTGGAAAAAAGAAATTCTCTGAAGTTAAGAACTGAAAGTGGTACAAAATTAAATGGGCTTCAATTGTACCAAGTAGTGAGGAAAATTAAAATTAGAAAGAAACATTAATCGTCATAAGAAAAATCACATAAATGCACAAGATAAGAATGTGAAACACCAGAAAAAAGAAAAAGAAGAGCTAATACTTAAATAATATTTTAGAGTTTGTAAAGTTTGTAGAGTTTATGTTATCTTACTTTATCTTTATGATTACCCTATGAGGCAGGTACTATATAGTATACCAAGTTTATAGATGAGGAAACTGTGGCTGACAGAGCTTAAACCCAGGGTCATACAACTAATAAGTGTCTGTAGTGGGATTTTTAATTACATCACATTGATTCCAAGGATTATGAAATCATATTCTTTGGATAACTTAAAGGAAAATATAGGTGATAATTATATCTGTATTGGCTTAGAGACAATCCCTTCTGGAGGCACAGAATTATATAAAATAAAAATACAATAATATTAGGTCTCATTTCTGTAACACTCCAAAGTTAACAGACCAATTCTCTCAAAATAATTCTATGAGACAGATAACTCAATTATTATCTTTACTTCACAGATGAGGAAACTGAGGTTCAGAGACATGAAATTTGGCTTGTCTAAAATCTCACAGATAGGAATAGAGAGGGCCTGGGCTCAAGACCAAGTGTACTGATTCTAAATGCTGTGTACTTTCCACCATGCTGCTCTCAAAGTGCTTTCCCTACATTAGCTCTGTGAAGTAGGTAGCACAATTCTTAATGCTTTCCATTTTAAAGTTAAGGAAACTGTAACAGATATGCATTAAGTATATTGAACAGAATTATATAGCTATTAAGTAAAAGAGGTGGAACCCAAACCCAGATCTTCAAACTATAGTATGAGAACAAGTGTTCCTTAAGCCTCACTTTCATCTGAACCAATATATAAAAGAAGAAGACAGAGACAGAGACAGAGGGAGGGAGGGAGGGAGGGAGGGAGGGAGAGAGGGAGGGAGGGAGAGAGAGAGAGAGAGAGAGAGAGAGAGAGAGAGAGAGAGAGAGAGAGAGAGATATTAAACTTAACAGGGATATAGTTGGGTACTAGAAGAANAGATAGGTAGAAAACACATGGTAAAGAAATAACTCACAGCTCCAGATTACTGAGAGTGCTTTTTACTATTTTTGGAATCCACAAGGTGTTCCTTATTGGTATTACTCTCTCGCTTTTCATTGGTGCCTCTATAGAGTTCATGGTCAAAACTGCTTTCTGCCCAAGGAGGTGCTCTCTCTGAAACCAACTTTCCTTTGTATGTCTTGCTTGTCCTTTGTGTAGCTCTAAGCTCCTAATGCAGAAATTGCTGTCAGCCACTGCTTTTCTAGTGTCTTGTTACTGAAACTAACAGGAACACCAGATCTTTCAAAGTTTTGAAGTTCCCAAAGTCCTAACTTGATCAATAGATGAGGAAAAGAAAGGAGGGAGGGAGAGAAGAAGGGAAAGAGAGGGAGAGAGGGAGGGAGGGAGGGAGAGAGGGAGGGAGAGAGAGAGAGAGAGAGAGAGAGAGAGAGAGAGAGAGAGAGAGAGAGAGAGAGAGTAATGTGTTTCAACTATTTCTTCTCTCATTAGAACAAAGCTTTGAACTGAACCAGCCAATGGCATGATTTGTTGTGCAAATGTTTATGCTCTACACTCTTACTATGGCACAAAATTTCAGCAGCTTATGTAAAAATCTATTTCTCAGACATTTGTTTGGACCTCATTTTTGTCACTTGGGTATAACGAGGTGTAGGCTAAATATCCCACAGTTCTTTAACCTATTCATTTATCATGGACTCAATGCAGTGCTCCGTCATTTTCCAATGTCCTCCTTCTTCTGGTGTCCAGAAGTAAAGCGAGTTATCTGGGCAAGTCTTCAGGCAATTTCTGTGAAGAGCAAAGGACAGTGAGATGGTCATCTCTTTAGTTTCAGTAGCTTGGCCCTTCTACATTGAGCCCAAGATCCTTTTAGCTTCTATGGATGCCTCATCACAGTGTTGGCTTATATTGAACTTGTGGAACACTTGACTCCCTCCCAATTTTTTTTTTCAATAACAACTGCAAAGGTGCCTATCTTGTCTAATATTTATGAACCTGATTTTTTTGACTCAAATATAGGACTTTATCTATATACCCTTATTAAATTTCTTCATTTTTCCTAATAGATTAAGTTCAATGTTTTAGCCTGTCAAGACCCTTCTGGATCCTGTCATCCAATCTGTTATCTTTCCCTGCAGTCTGATGAGTGTATTATTTTTACCTTTATTCAAGTGATTGATAAGATGTTAAATAAGCAAATATCCCTTGAAGTACACCATTGGAGACCTCCTTTAACTTTGGCATTGGTCCATTAACAACTACTTTTTAGTTGGGTCTATTCCACCATTTCTGAGTTCATTTGATGCTCTTACTAATTTATTTGCTTCTCTTCATCTTTTCCTCAAAAATATTATAAGCTAGGGAAACTAGGTGGCTTATGGTGGATTGAGAACTCAGCCTAGGGATGGGAAGTCCTAGGTTCAAATTTGAACTCAGATATTTTCTAGCTGTGTTACTCTAGGCAAGTCATTTAACCCCAGCTCTTATTGCTCTTCTGCTTTGGAACCAATACCCAGTATTTAAGGATTAAAAAAAAAATAAAAAAATTTAAAAAAGAATATTATGTTGTTTTGCTGACCTCTAGGTAAATGACCTAAGAGCTTCTCTGTCATTATCAACATTAGCATTTAGGAAATAAGGTTAGTTTGGCATGGCCTGTTGTGGTTGAAACCAGGCTGGCTCTTTGTAATCACTATGTCTCTTTCTAGATGCTTAGCAACCTTTTTTTTTTTGGTAATCTGCTCTGGGATTTTTCAGGAACAGGAATCAAACTCACTATCCTAGATTTTGAAGACTGTTCTCTCCCCTCCTCCCATTTTAGTTATTTTTATTTAATAAGGACAAAATTTGATCTTCTGCAATCTTTTGATTCTATTCTCAATTCCATGATCTTTTAAAACTCACTGATACTTTTTTCTCAACAAACCTTCTAGTTCCTTTGTGGTTCTAGAATCTTATTTGTCTAGGGGAGCAGATTTGAATTCATCAATGGCTTTTCAGTGCTTCCTTCTCAGATCCTTCTTTATCTTACTTATTAACTCTTTGTAGCTCTTATTTTTCTGTCTTTTCTGGTATAAAAGTGATTCTACGTTGCAGAAAAAAACCAGGAACAAAATAAGCATTAGATAGGTAGGCTTTCTATTGAGGGTCATTTATGACTATCCCATTCAGCCCAAGCATAACTCTCAGCCCTTTTTCCCCTCACAGCTGGCTTCAAAAAGACAACTCAACTCTTCCATATTCCTAGCTTTCCTAGACAGACTCCTCTGTTTCTGAGACTCGCCATTCCTGACAATATCTTGATGGGGCTTTGCCATGTTCTTAGTCATTTTCTGCCAGCTATATTGCTTCCATTTTTTGCACCCTTCCTTTGGAAATCTGCATGGATTGATGTGTTGTTTCATGGGAAGTCACATGGATCTCTTCAGATAACCCAATTTTCTCCCTCTTCACTGGAAATGGAAGCTACATAGATAGCAATAGATAAATATGAAAAGGTCTTCATATTTGATTGCAGTTTTCTAGAACTCTTGACTTCATTCTATCGCCACCTTCCCCTGCACTCCTTTTGGCTTATCTCTTGGCTATCTCCCACTATAATCTATGAACTCTTGTAAGCTTAGAACCCTCTGGATTGGTTTCTGCATGACCTTGTTCCATCTAAGATAGGAATTGGGGCCAAATTAGGGCTCTGATGACTGAATAAATACTTTATTAAGCACTTGTTCTATGCAAAGTTCTACGAGGGGACCACTATGGATGAAATAACCAGCTATGCTTTACTTTGAGAAATATAATAATCACAAACATGACCATGCAAAACACAATAGATTGGGATTATTTGCTTTGCATGAAGAGTAAATGGGAACTAACGTCCATTACCTCTTGAGTCATTTTATGGAGTTGAAAATATTTCAACCAACTTAATGTGTGTGCAATTAATCCATAAAGTGAAGAAGATCTCTAATGATGATAAGGTTTAAAAAGAAAAAAAACCATCCTAATAAGGCAATCCTTTAGTTTAGTGTGCTGTTAGAAAAACACAACTATCCTTTTCATTTAAAAACTATGTTACCATGAGGGCACATAGCCTCGATCACAAATTCTGTAGAATTTCAGCACTCCCCCAATCCTTCTAGCCCTTTTTTCAAAGATGAACTAGAGGCTCAATTGCTTATCATATGCAAGGCATGTAAATGAAACTCCATAAATCAATTCTTTTGGAAGGAGCAGAATGGTTGACAGGAGGATGTGTGTTTTGATTTAGTAACCTAGTTCTATTAAGATGAAAAGTGTTAAGACTTACAGGTTGGAGACAACTGAAGGGCTACTTTGGAGAAACCTCTTCCCTCAGTATAAGATGGTTCTTTGCCGATGGGCTGCCTAAATATGTTCAGGATCCACTTCAGATTGGCTGAGGAACCACATGGTGGGACTTGTTTACTGTATGTCTTGCCTCTCATGTCATAAATCAAATACTCAGACATGACTTGTAAAACATTTAAATCAATGAACAGCTGGAAAATTGCTTTGTTGTTCAAATCACATTTGTGATAAATGATAAAAGAGAAGCACCAACTGCTTGAATTCTTAAGAAAAATGAAGCATTATAATAGAAAAACTAAAAGAAAGCAATCCTTCAGAGCATGGACATGGCCTACCTTGTTTAGAAGGTTGTACATGGCCAAAGGATCATGAAAACTAAACTGGGTTACAGGTGGATTCCACGGCTAAGTAAGCTTTTAATATCAAGAAAGTGGTACGCTTAATATCCAAAAGAGGTTTTGACCCAATCTAAGGAAGTGATATTTTAGTGGGAATAAATGGAAAGTCTTATACGTGGCTTTTAAAAAATTTCTTTAATTAATTATTTTTTTAAATTTTAATTAATCTTGGCAATTTTTTAATTGACAAGAATTCTGAGAAAGGAGTGGACATAGCTTTAGGAGCATTCGTAGGAATAAGGTTTCTTGAATCGGACTGTGAAAGTCTCGAAGGACATGGGCAGGCTCAGGGGAGGAGGAGGCTAGTCCAGATTAGTGCCTGCCATTTCCCAGACAACAGAATGACTGAAGTCAGAGACGTCTGGAGAGGAGGCCTCTTTCACGTGGATGGGTACAAAACCCCAGCAAAGTCTCCCAGTAAATAGAAAGAACTCTTCTTGGTGTGAACATGGAGGGTCTATCTGTAACTTGATCCTACATCTTCCTTTTTATTGCTCCTTCTTACTTTGTTGGTCTTAGTTTTGACTCCTTTTGGCTTGTAAACTCAGTTTCCACCTTTCTGCCATTTGCCCAATGCCTTTATCCCAGGCCTTGATCTAGTTTTTTTTTTTAATTTCAAACCCAGCAGGCTTCTGGCCCCTGATCAATATGGGGGGGGGGGTGTCATGGAATGAGGAAAACTATGGGGGATGTAATAAGCAATAGGCTTGTTGGTGAAAGAGTGTGGGTGACCCTGGAGAATTGGGACCCAGAGTGACAAACATTTTTTAGGACCGTTAATTGGGCTCTGGCATGCAAAACAATCTGGAAGAGGGACAGCTTGGAGTAGGAGACCTTTTGGTAAGTTAGCAGTTAAAACAATAAGACACTGAACTTAGAGTGATGATAGTGGATAATAAAGGGAAGAATGATACTGAAAGGCATTCTCAGGCATGAGACACAGCGCTCTGTAAAAGCGGAGAGGAGGGATGTAGAACGGTTTGCACTGGGAGTAGCAAATACATTACCTTGACTAGAATTTAGAATGAGGGCTGAAAAATAATGTGCAATTGGCTTGGAAAGACAGGCAGGAGACCTGCAGGGTGTTAAGTGCTTGGTAGAAGAGTTAGTACTTCACGGCACTGGGGAGTTATTGAAGTTTCTTCAGCAGGGCAGGGGCACAGTTAGACTCCGGTTTTGGAATCTTAATTTATGAGGTTTGCAGAAGAAGGATTAGAGAAGAGAGAGGCTGGATGCAGAGAGACTAATTAGGAAACTAGTGGTATACTTGGGGTGAGGGCATATTAGGGCCAGGTATCCACAGGGCTCAAACGTAGACCTCTACTTTTCTTTTGTTTTTACTTATTATTTTGTATTTGGAAAACAACACAAACCGAACACTTCCATATGCACAGAACAGAAAAAAGGCATTGCATATGGAGACCCAACTCCTTATTGTTTACAGATTGGGTGCTCTAAAAAAAGGATACAAGAAGGCAGTTAATAAGCATTTGTTAAGCATCTACTATATCGGGGTACTCTGCTAATCCCTGTGGATATAGAGAAAGACTAAGTCATCCCCTGCTCTCAAGGGGGTCACAATTAACAAGGAAGACACTATACAAACAATTATGTACAATGACCAGCATACAGGGTAAATTGGGGTAATCAACAGAGGTAAGGGACCAGAGTTAATGGGGATTGGGAAAGGCTTCATGTAGAAGGCGAGAGTTTAGCTGGGTCTGCAAGGAAGTTAGAGAACCTACAAGGCAGAGATGAGGAAAGAGAACGTTATAGATGAAGAAGATGGCCAATGAAAATGCCCAGAGTCAAGAGATGGCGTGTCTCCTTTGGGGAATAAAAGGGACGCCAGTGTCATTGGACTGTAGAGTACTTGGGCGAGAGGTGGAAGACGCAAGAGGACAGGAAAGATGGTGGTGGTGGTAGTATGAAGGGCTTCAAATAGCTGAAAGAGTTTTCACATTTGATCCTGGAGGTGACAGGGAGATAGATACTACAGTTTATTGAGTAGAGGGATCGTTTTGGTCAGACCTATCCTTTAGAAAGAATAATAATAATGATAGTAATAATTGTTAGTATTTATATTACACTTAATATATACTTCACATGCTTCTAAGTGCTTTACAGTTACTATCTCATTTGATTCTCACAGTAACCATGGGTCGTCTGACCCTGGATTTGAACTTATGACTCTGATTCTATCCATTATGCCACTAATTGTCCCAAAGGAAGATCACTTTGACAAATAAGTGAAGGATAGATTGTAGTAGGGAGAGACTTATGGCAGAGACACCAACTAGGGAAAGTCTAGGAAAGATTGTCTGATGAGTAGGTCTTGGCAATGGATTAGATATAGAGGTGGGGTGAGACAGAGAAAGAGTTGAGAATGACACAATCTACAGATTGTGAGCTTGGGGAGGCTGGGAGGCTGGTGCTGCCCTTAACAGTAAAAGGAAAGTTGAAAGAGAGGAGGGTTTGGGGGGAAAAGATCAAGAGTTAAGCTTTGGATATATGGAGTTTAAGCTATCTAGTCAACGTTCCATTTGAAGTGTCCCACAGACAATTGGAGATGTGAGATTAAAGGTCAGGAGGGAGTTTTGGCCACATAAGTGGACTTGAGAATCATTCCGATAGAGATGACAATTAATTTCATGGGAGCTGAAGAGATCACCAAGAGAAATATCAAAGAAGGATGAGAAAAAAGGGTCAAGGACTGATCTCTGTAGAACACCTATTGTTAGTGATCATGACCTGGAGGAGGATTTATCAAATTAAGCTGAGAAGGAGCTGTCTGGCAAGTAGAAGGAGAAGCCAGAAGAAAAAATGCCATTTAAAAAAATCCAAAAAACTATAAAGAAGAGAAGAGTGTTTCCAGGAGAAGAGGTTGATTGACAAGATCAATGGCTGCAGAGAAGCCAAGAAGGATAAAGACAGAGAAAAAAGCCATTGGATTTGATAATTAAAATGCCAAAATGGATGAAATAAACTCATTTTAATTTGGTCCTTCTGGTCTACTTTGTGTTCTTTGCATTTAAATGTGTGCTTCATATATCTTCTTTTCTTTCATTTCTTTTCCTTTTTTGCTTCTGATATTATCATCATTAGTTTCTCTTCTCCGTCAAGTAAGTAAATGAAAATTAAAAACTATTCTTCTAACAAACAAGCAGAATCAAATATATATCTGAAACTCTCTCATTCTGACCTTCTAATCTACCCTTTCTGCCAAGATGTGGGAAGCAGACTTCAACACTAGTCCTCTGGAGTCCTAGTTGGCCTTTATAGTAATCGAAGGACTGAATTGTTTTTTTTAAATTGATTTAAAAATTACTGTCATTATTGTATAGTTTTCTTCCCCCACCCGAATTGACTAGTAGAGTTGATTGGCATTAATAACAATGATGGTTCAAATGATCACTTTGACTATTCCATGTCCATTCAACTTGTTCCCCTAAGTTTTTTCATCATTTCCCCCCTTTCTGAGGCTGTGATTGTATGTATTTTGGTTACTGTTTTATTTCTGGTTTGCTTGTTGAGGGGCATCTTTTGATCCAAAATATTTATTCATAGAGTTGAGGGTTTTTTCCATTTACTCATATTTCTAGACTCAGTTTCTAATATGCAGTGTAGAACCTGGACCTGGCTTCAGTCCCAGCCTAACTATTGAGTGGGTGGCCATGACATTGTAGGTTTTTTTGGTCCAATTCCATGGAAGTCCATGATGATTCACTAATAATCGCCTCCTCTATTCCTCTGCTCAGTAGGTGGGTAGATCACTTGCACCAGTTTTTCTCACAGAATTTTGGGGAGGAAGGAAAACATTGAACTTTTTTCTCTAATTATTGCTCTGATCTCCATTTCCTACCTTCTGAAGAATAGTTATGCTAAGTTAGTGAAATTACTGAGGGCTACTTGCCAAAACACTCCATTGTAGGTACCAGGCTGAGAGACATTTGTCATCCGGCTACCTTGGCCATTATCTATTAGCATCAGAAGAGTCAATAGAGGCAAAGTCCTGAAGTGTCTCGGCAATCAAAGTTGGTACTAATCTCTTATTTTTTTCTTCTCATGTCATATAGTTTATGAGAATAAAGGGAATGGACATGAAACAGTTTGAAGTGGTAATTTGAGCTATCATCATTATTAATGCTAATTGATCCATGCTCAGTGACACCATCTTGATTAACGTTGACCCTCAAACAGACTGAAATATTCACTTAAGGCACAATCTATTCAATTCCCCAGCTGTGCAAACACCAAGGGCCAGTCGTCCATCCTAGTTGAAAATGTACTTTATGTATAAAACTTTACCTACAGAGTGTGGTATGCATTTCCATTTTAGACAGGAAGAACTGCCTTTTTACGAGTTTAGCTTCTTAATCTGGTTGAAATGATCTCAATGCAGATATGCCTGTCAAATTGTACAGGAGTCTGGGGAGTGGAGGGAGATCTGTCATTTCATAAGACTTGGACTAATGTTAGCAAACAGAAGAATGGGTCATACCCATGAGCCCTTGAAGAGTTACAAGACTTTCAAAGCCTTTCATATGTTTGTTCCCTTAATCAAAACGGCACCAGGATTCTGATTGCTAATCAGATCTGAATCATGTAAATGGATCTCCATTGTTTTCAACCTTGGAAATGAAGGTTTTTGACAAGAGTGAAGAAAATCTTGGATGCTGTTTTTAAAAAGTTATGTTACTTATGCCTTAAAAAGTGTAAGAATTACCATTTCTTCCCATAATGTCCTTGTCTAGGGGTGCATGATGGGAAGATAAGATTCATTGGAAAGGACCTTGATGTTGGGAAAGACTGAAGGTAAAAGAAAAAGGAGAGAGCAGAGGATGAGATGGACAGAGAGTCATGGGAGAAACAAACATGAGCTTGGACTGACTTTAGGAGGTAGAGGCTAGCAAGGCTTGGAATTCTGTAGTCCATGAGGTCACAAAGAGTGACAAACTGAACAAATGACCAACAGAAAGGTCTCCCTGAGCCCTAGCCTAGGACAGGGTAAACTGTCCTAGCATCTGCAATGCATGGGCATTTAGACAAAGAAGATGAAGTCCACTCTGGGAAGATGTATGTTGGATTTAGTGAAGCCATCTTGGTGGTGAAATGTGTGAAGGGTTACTAGATGAAACAGTCCTCAATGGTGAAATGGAACTACAGGAATTGTGTAATGCCAAGAAGAAGAGTGTGTATTTTATCCTTGAGGATACGGGGAGTCACTGAAGATTTCAAAGTAGGGGAGTGAGTGATGAGGTAAACCATGCTTTGGGAAGAGAATTTGGGGCAGCTTTTTAGATGATGGATTTAAAAGAGAACATAGTGGGGCAGCTGGGTAGCTCAGTGGATTAAGAGCCAGACCTAGAGACAGGAAGTCCTAGGTTCAAATCCGGCCTCAGCCACTTCCCAGCTGTGTGACCCTGGGCAAGTCACTTGACCCCCATTGCCCACCCTTACCACTCTTCCACCTATGAGACAATACACCGAAGTTAAGGGTTTAAAAAAAGAGAGAGAACATAGTGGAGGCTGAGAGATCAAGGAGAAGGGTATTGCAATAATTATGAATGAGAGGTGATGAAGATTAGACTAGGGAAGTAATCAATAAGGGTATAGGCAAGAAATGCCAGAGATGAAGAATTGACAAGATAAGTGGTAAGATATGTGAGCTAACAGAGAGGAAAGAAGCAAAGATGGTTCTTGTGTTGGACATCTCAGGAACTGGAATGATTGCAGTGCTCTCTGCAGTGGGGGAAGTTGAGGAAGGTTAAAACTGCCCCATTTCACCCTTTGAGGTCCACATTGCATTTCTATCATGAAGATTCATTTCCAAATGAACCCAGATATCAGCCTTGGAAAGATGACTGTGGATGGGGCCATTCCAGCAATAGTATCCTTCCCACTTCTCATCAACAGCCTTATGGGCAACCAGAGTCTTTCGGTCTTTCCTCAAAGTAAATTGGGTTATGTTTTTCCCACTATGAATGTTGATAGTTCCAGCTTTGGGATCCCCATGATCTTTGCAGATCTTCTCTATTTCACCCTAATGCTGAATTGTGCTCTTACAGCCACATTTGGAATTTTAAGATGTTTTTAGATGATCACAGTAGTGAAGCTGTTAACGCAGTTTGCTTCTTTGGCCTAGTGTTGACTGATTATGAATAACCCACAAAACATCTAAATGTGATTCTGAATCATCCTTCTCTCATAGAGAAATCCTGAAATTAACCTCAAGAGAATCACCTTGACTGACTTAATCCTACACTTTACTGTGTGATGTCTCTAGAACATGGCATTCTGCCCTTTGAGCCCTTCTTTCCAGTTCAATTCCCAATACTTCAGGGAAAAAACCAACAACCCAAACAACAGTCTCATATAGTAAGAGACCCTTATGGTTGTGCCCTTTCAGGATTAAGATCTTCTGGGAAAAAGGATTTCTTCCAGCCTTGATCATGTGGATGGATTTGCCCCACTTTAGTCAGGGATGATTTACATTCAGTAGACCTTTACCTTCATCCATGGATAAGTTTTATGGAAACACCAAAGCCAAGCAAAACCAAACCCCCACACCTCTGGGATTGAGCCTTCATGTGGAACTTTGGGTGTGCCTACACACACACAAAATCTTAGTACCATCAGTAAAAGGCAGGTGGTGAGATAGCAGACCCTCCATTCCACAGAGAGTAGATAGCTTCACCCTAAACTAGTGGTTCCCAAACTTTTTTGGCCTCCTGCCCCCTTTCCAGAAAAAATATTCCTTAGCCCCCTGGAAATTATTTTTTAAAAAATTTTAATAGCAATTAATAGGAAAGATAAATGCATCTGTGGCCATCACTGCTCCCCTGGATCGCTGCAGCACCCACCAGGGGGCGGTGGTGCCCACTTTGGGAATCACTGCCCTAGACTGTCCCATTTACTCATATGGAAAGAGGAGCAAAGGGGTCTGCTGAAGAGAGGCTCAGAGAATACACTGATCTTTTGTTTCCCTTCTCAGAACCAGCAGCATCCTGGGAAGCCACCTTTGTGGAGACTCAGCCTGGGGGAGGGCCCTTCAGGGGTGGCAGTCGTCACAGCTATGAAAGGCCCAGAAAGGAAAGTCTTGTCACCAAAGTCTTTGGACTTCTCAAACAGTTCAGCATCAGAAGTTGAAATAATTTCAACAGTGGCATTAAATGAAGGGCATTATAATCTGCTTTGTGGCTGCCCCCTAAGGACTAGGAGACTTTCCCATTAGACTTGCAGCTGAGATCTTCCCTCTGTGTTGCCTTTCTCATTAGAATGTGTGCTCCTGGACAAGAGACACTCACTTTTTCTATTTGTATTCTCAGTGCCCAGCAGAGTGCCTTATATGTAACAAGCACTTCATAAATGCTTTATTCCTTCCCTCACCTGTCAGCTAAGTTATAAAGGACTTTCTTTTTCCTTACAGGCACCTTTTAGATTTCTTCCAACCCCGAGATAATGTAATTCAATATATATGCATTTATTCTAAATCATAACCATGTGTATCTCTAGCCCTAGATCCATGGTTAATATTGATAATAACCACTTTGATTTCTACAGTGGCTTACAGCTCAGAAAACACTTCCTCAGGAAACTCCTGGAGGTAACTTATGCAAGTGTGATTTTCTCTATTTAATAGATAAGGGAACAGGCTCAGATAAGTCACTTTTATTCCCAGTAGTCACAGAGTAAGAGACAGAATCCAGATCTGACCCCAGGTCTTCTGAATCTAATTTCAAGTCACTTTCCAGAAGTGCTCCTGCCTCTAATGGTCTCCTTTATTTTAAACCTAAACCGTGATTTCGCAACTGGAGCTCCTGTTAAGAAACTTTTCATTTTAAGTAATACTCGTCTTGCTTTGTAATATGTATTTCCATGTTCGTCATGTTATGAATCTCTCACACTAGAGAAAAATTCATGGAGGAAATAAAGTGAAGAATAGCATGCTTCGATCTCCATTCAGACTTTGGTGGTGGGTAGCTTTTTTCATCATGAATCCCTTGGAGCTGTCCTGGATCCCTGAAGTGCTGATATTAGTTGTTGTTCATTGCCGATCATCGTAATTTATTGCTGTTACTGCGTTCAACATTCTCCTGCTTATGCTCACTTCCCTTTGCATCACTTCATATAAGTCTTTCTAAGTTTTTTTAAATAATCCGGTTATCATTTCTTATGTTGTAATAGAATTCCATTATAATCATATACCACAACCTGTTCAGCCATTCCCAATTGATGGACATGCCCTAAGTTTCCAGTTCTTTGCTACCACAGAAAGAGTTGCTATGAATGTTTTTGTACAAGCAGGTCCTTTCCCCCTATCTTAAAGAACTAGTAGTCGTATTGCTGGGTCAAAGTTTGATGGACCTTTGTGAATGGTTCCAAATTGCTTTCCAAAATAGCTCTTTCAGTTCACAACTCCACCAAAAGTGTTTTAGTGTCCCAATTTCTCCACATCCCAACCCCAACATTTATCGTTTTCCATTTTTTGTTATTTAGCCAGCCAGATAGTAGATTCAGTTTCCCATTTCTTGGTGCATGTCTCCTGTGTCTCCCAGCTTTAAATGTTTCCAGTAGATAGCATATTATGGGACTCACTCTAGATTTTAATTCACTTTGCTATTCTCTTCCATTTTATGGGTGAGTTCACCCCAGTCATGTTTGCAGTTGTGCATACTGTGTGTTTCAACTTATTTCCTTTTTATCTTTTTCTTCCTCTCCTTTCAGCTTTTCCATGTTCACTAATATCTTATTATATGTAATATAGTATAGTATATAAATATACCATTTCTCTTTTACATATCCTATCCTTTTCTTATTCACCCTCTCCTTCTTAGTTCCCTATAGAGTAAAATGGGTTTCTATTGCTAACTGCTTCTAGATGTTATTACTGTTTTGCGTCAATTCTGTTGAGAATAAAGTTCAAGCATTATCTGCCATTCCCCCATTTTTGTCTCCATTTAAAAATTTTTTATTTACTTCCTCATGCTTTTTGAGGGGTGGATATCAGCCCATCATATTCGACTTATTACCTGCTCTCTATCCATGTTTGCTCCTATTCATTGACCTAATAGTAATGAAGTTCTCAAGTATCTTCCATGCCTATATATCTATCATACCTATATAATTTAGGTATCTTAGGTGCTTCAAGTATTATAGATATCTGAATATCTTAGTTATGGATTTCTGTAATTATTCAATCAGTATAACCTCTTTGTTTCCCTTGATTCCCTTAAGTATTTTAAGTATACCTTAAGTCATTGATATCTTTAGTATTTTATTACCTTATGCAATAATGCAGTTTAACCCCTTTGTTTCTCTTTATTACCTTAAGTATTTTAAGTACTGCTGGTATTGCAGATGTTTGAATTTGAGTCTTCAAAAGTGACCCAGGGCCATGAGAGCTTAGGGAACTTTTCAAGGGACAGATAAGCTAAATCCAGGTCTTGTTGATTTTCAGCAGCTCTATATTACCACATTTCCTCTCCCAGGACTCCATGAAGAGAATCCAATGTCTGGCCATCTAATTAGTGATGTATGTGAATACTCAGACCTATGTAAAAATACGAATCTAGAATCCTTTATTCTCTCATTGCCTCTTGCTGAATCTAAGAGATAACAAAAACATTCATTCATATTTTTGAACGGTAAAGAATGTTTATTCTTTACTCACTCGCTGAAGATGGCTCAGTTTTCACCCATTATAAGAGTTCCTGGAGGTCCCTATTAGTGTGTCACAGGGTAGTTTCTTGAGGTCCATCATGTTAGAGAAACCCACCTTCAAGGGCATAAGGGCAGAAGAACAGAGATCCTCACCAACACGGAATGTTGGTGCTGGGAAGAGGTTTTGTTATTTTATGAAGGAGGAAGCTAAGGCTTAGATAGGTGAACCAGTTGGAGCAAGGTTAATGCTGGAGCCAGAATTCCAATCCAAGTTTTGTTCACTGTTTGGTTGGCTTTTCTGAAGCATATCTGGAAAAAGGCAACCTTCATCTGGCCAGCACCTTGACCTTAGCATGTTTGGAGTAAAAAGCATTCTGGTAAGCTGGGCAGAGAGAAGGAAAGGAAAGTAGACAGTCTATGTATGTGGAGGAGAGAAATCAAGATGAAGTACCCCCTCCCCAAAAGGACATGCCATGTGAAAACCAAAGGCATTTCAACTAGAATAATTCCAATGAATCTTGGAAGTTAGAAAGTGGAGAATTAGGAATTGAGTTTGAAATGAACAGGCCTGCAGAAAAACAAACAGCACAGGGGCAGAGGAAGGACTGACACAACTGGAGAAGGGAAGTCATGGGCTTCTAAACATGCATTTCATGCAAAAAATGAAATCTAATGGAGAAAGATAGTTTCACATTTGAATTTTTGTCAAGTTCACAAGGATAGTGTGGCAGTTTTGAGCTTAGACAACAGTTATTCTGAAAGAAATCTTTGAGAATTGGTGGACTGTAGGTTGATACTAATAGTTCACATTTACTTAGAGCTTGCATTACACCTATGGGTCTCTTTTGATCCTCATAGCCCTTGAAGGCTGGTGCTATTATTATCCTCATTTTATAAAGATGGGAAACTGAGGCAAACGGGGTTATGTGACTTGCCAAAATTCTCACAGCTACTTCGTGCCTGGGAGCAGGATTCCAATTCATATCTTCTTGGCTTTAGGACTAGCATTCTCTCCACTGAGCCACCTAGCTACCCCTTATGGATTGCCTGAGTGGTACGACATTGGGCTGACTGAGAGAGGTCTCAGGGTGCAGCATTAGGATATCTACCTGGTCAGAACCCATCTGAAGTTCTTGTTCCAATTTCTGATGCCCCATGAGTCCAAAATGCAGGAAATGAGCATGTTTCCAAGGGCAAAAGAAGAGTCAGGGTGAGGTGATGGTTCTATTCAAATATTTCAGGTTTATCCCCTGGAAGAGGGATTATATTTATTTTCCTTAGCTTCTGAGAGACCAGGAATCATGGGAAACATTCATAAAGGAGAAGATCTAAATTTGGTATATAAAGAAAAATTTTCCCCAAAATGGGAGCTATTCCAAAGGGTAATAAGCTCTTCAGGGAAGAAATGGTTCCTCCTTCCTGGAGATCTCAATTCACAGAAGAATCCATCTCATTTGGGAGCCCACCATCTCCATAAAAGAGAGCCCATTGCCCTCCTAGATAGCTTACTTTATGCATTTGTCAAATGATAAGCCTGGAATAAATGATGTCTGAGGTTCTTTCACACTCTAGACCTGTGTTTCTATGAGCTCTAATTCTTGGAATGATTTGCCTTATATTCAGCTGAAATCTTCCTCTATGCAACTTGAACCCATTACTCTTGGAGCATGTAGATGAAGTCCAGTCTCTCTTGCAAATGAAAAATTGATCCTTCTCCTACTACCAACAAAAGGATACTCGTTCTTTGGCTTTTCAATGCTGAAAGAAAGGGGCTGGAAGGAAGAGCTTCAAGCCACGTGAAATTCAAGCCAAATGCATTTTTCAGTGATATACTGGGAGAAAGAAAATGTACCTGCTCTGTAGATGCTCCTCCTCTAAGGAGGCGAACACTCTGATCCAAAGTCACATTTAGAGCTGCCTTTTACATTTACAGTCCTGCATTTCTTAAAACAGCACTTTGAGGTTGCTAAGGTAAGACTTTTTAAACCCCTTTTACAGATGAGAAAACGGAGGCTTAGAAGAGAAAAGCGACTTAAGGTTGTATAACTTAATATAACTTAAGCTAGTATATAATATATACTTATATATTATATATTAATATAACTTAAGCTGGTATATAAATGAAGTAAAACCCAGGATCTTCTGATTCCAGGTCCAAGACTTTTCCTCCATCACCCTCATCGGGGCCAATCCTTTCTAAGTACCAGGACTACATATGTTCCATGGCCTTAGGGGTTGAGGAAATTTGGGGCGGAGGACTTGCTTCCCACCAGGTTCACCAGTTGTGGCTTGACAGGGCAGGCAGGTAGGAGGCACTCAAGACAACTCCATGGAACCTCAGTGAGGGATAGAGAGGGAAAGGCTCCTTTCCCTTCCTAAGGTCCTGGAACGTAGAGATGAGGGATTTAGCTTGGCCTCTAACTTGTTTCTCTTGTCTAGGCATGCTGTTTTAGTGGCTGAAGAAGCTGCCTGGTAACATGGGTGGCATTGGGCAGAGCAGCTGTGCTGATGGAAGTGGGGTCAGGATTGGGCTCGGACCAAGGGGAGAGACAGACAGAGACAGTAGGAGAGGTCCCAGGGATGATTAAGGTCAGCTGGCTAATTGGACGTGTCAATGGAAGTGAAGTGTAAGGCTAATTAATTAGCATCCTTGCTAGAAGTGCTGTATATCCCAATAAGGCTTTGAATCTTGACCACCTCCCCCCCTCCCCATCATGTGACTGAACTAATAGTAATACGTTTAGGTACTGAAATCTGTTCTGGTCATTCTGTAAAGTAGGACAGTGATTATCTTACGGTTATTGTTGCTTTCTCTGGGTAGAACTAAATTGTATGTCTTGTACCTGGGGTGGGAACACTGGCCTGGTTTCCTGGAATCAGGAGACTTGAGTTTGACACCAAGCTGAGCCAATTGCTGGCTGCATGACCTTGGGCAAACCACTTTAATTTATAAAATGAAAATAACCACCTCCCAAGGTTGTGAGGAAAATGCTTCACAAATCTTAGTGTGACACAAATGGCAGGTATTCTCGGGAGTAAGTGCAGAGAGGTGGATTTGTTCCAAGGAAGGCAAACTCTCCAGCATCCCCGATTCACTAAGGAATTTGGCACTTTGCTTTTTTCACTCCTCCTTTCTTGTCTTGGAAATGGAACATTTGGTGATCTCTTCTTGGTGGATCTGATTAGGAAAATGTCTATTTTAAGGGTGAAGGAAATAAAAGAGGAAATCAGTGAGTCCTGGCAAGAGTTGGTCTTAGGAAGATCTCCCGGATGATTGTGAAATCCTTCTATCTTGCCTTAACTTCACACCTCAAATTGGATGTCCAGTAGACATCTGAAACTTAGTGTGTTCAAAATGGAACTCATTATGTTTTTGCCTAAACTTATCTATTACTGTAGAGGGCACCTCCATCCTCCCATTCTCCCTAGGAGTCACCATGGACTCTTCACTAATCTCTAACACCCCATATATAAACCGTTGCCTAGACCAGTTGATTTTACCTCTGCAACATCACTGGAATATCTCCTCTACTTTCTTCTGACACTGTGCCTCCATCCTAGTGCCGTCCCTCATTTCCTCCCCCTTGGACTCTTTCAATAGCTGCTGGTGGGTCTGCCTGCCTTAACTCTCTCCCTACTCCAATCCATCTTCCTGCCAGTCACTCCAGGGATTTTCCTAAAGTTCAGGGCTGTCTATCCCCACCCCCCCAACAAACTCTAGTGGCTCCTATTGTTTCCAGGATCCAATCCCAAATGCCCTATTTGACATGCAAAGTCTTTCAGAACCTGGCCCTCTCCTACCTTTCCAGTCTTCTCCCATTTACTCTCACCTCTCCCTCCCTTTGATTCAGTTACAATGACTTCCTGACTGTTCCATGAACAAGACACTCCATTTCTTAGCTCTGGGCATTTTCTCTGGCTATCCTCCATGACTGGAACTCTTCTCATCTCCCACTGACTTTCCTGGCTTTGATTAAGGCCAGATAAAATCTTGTTTTCTAAAGGAAGTCTATTCCATCCTCCCTAAATTCTACTGTCTTCTCTCTTCTGGATCTCCTCAGAGGTTAGTACAAAGGAAATCATGAATACACTTATTGACGACTTTACCATCAATCAATCAGAATCAATGTAGAAGCAATTATTAGGTGCCTACTGAATGCCTGGACCTGGGGATATCATAGCAATTTCGAAGTCTCTGCTCTCTCAAAGGTTTTTAAATTGTTTCCCTGAGGTATCTGCTTGCCAATTCTGCACCTCAAAAATCTAAATAACCCCAATCCCGGTAGTGCAGATGCCCATGGTGGACTTAAGTGGGGCACAGAAGGTTGCTGTCAATGACAATTTCTATGGAAGAAGTGGCCTAAAGCTCATCAATAAGGGTATGTAGGACTGGAAAATGAGGTGACCAAGCTTGCCAGGGAGTTAAAGGCCACAGGATCATCCACATTCCACCCTTTTGTCCATGAACAATGGGCAGGACTCCGAGGTGGGCCCCCTGCTCATTGGAGTATTTCTGCCTGGGCAAGGACACAAACCCCACAGATTTGGGAGAAGGGGCTCGTTTTCTATTTGCCTTGCTGGTTGGGAAGATGCCTCTGGCCCTTATAGGAAGGACACCTTGGTTTCCCGGGCAATGGGGAATTCAGTGATGTAGTCTGAGCAAATGCCCTTCCTGCCCTGGTACAGAAGGGCAGGGCCGCCTCACCTGGGAGGAGCATCCGATGCCTCTGTCAGGGAGTTCCTCCAATACTACCCTGGAGGCTGAACAAAGCTGGGAGGGGCTGGAAGACCTGACTAATATCTGTTGGAACCCTCCCACCCTGGGGGAGATCCAAAGATGAAAGGAAGTCAGATGAAAGCCAGTTCGGAGCCTTTGGGTGCCAGCCCTGGGTTTGGTGTCAGCCAACACTGGTTTCTGCTGCAATGGCGACAGAAATGGGAACTCGGATCCAGCTGCCACAATGAAAAGCATCCGAACTTGGCCTAGGTGGCTGAGCTGCTGTTTCCATGGAAACTGAGAGCAGCTTCACAAGACAAACTGGGCTGTAAAATGGTGGCGGTTCCTCCTTGAAGCACATCACAGGGAGAGGGGCTCCACAGCAGCTGTGTGGATGACAAATGGCTCACAGGATTGCCAGATGATTGAGAAAAGCCTCTTCCATCTTCAGGAAGAGGAGAAAAACAAAAGAGAAAGTTTTCTTGGAGCCTTGACTTTGGAACAAAGTTGGGGGCTTTCAAAAGTGTCTTTTTATTGGAAATCAGGACCATCCCTGAATGGAGGATTGGGAGTGGAAGAGGAGGCCAAGCTTCTCTACTCATCAGAACAATTGTCTGGTCTGGACTTTGGTCCTGCAGGTCCAAAAAAAGGTACATGCCATCCATTTGCTCTAATATGCTGAAGGGGCCACGAGACTCAGAAGTGGCTGGTGGCCTTTGTCTGGGCCACTGGAAATTCTTCATTCCTCAGTTTCTGAGGATGGGAGGTGGCCACAGAGCGTAAGGGGAAGAACAACAGATTTGCAGACAAAGGGCTGGCAGTGGGATTCCAGCTCTTCTTGCCAGCTTTTTGTTCTTCCAAAGGTCACATCCTCTTAGTCATCGATCTTCATACACTTACCAAATGGCCCCCAAATTCAAACCTAAGCCAGTCATACATGCCCTCCAAAAACCTCCATTTCTCCCTATTGCCTTTACAATAAAACATAAAATCTGTAATCTGACCTTTAGAGCTTTCCAAAGCTTTTTCTGCACTAGCCCTTCATTTCCTTTCTCAGCTCATATCATTTCTCTTTGAGCTAATTTCCATTCCAGACAATGAACATCTTCCTTAGTAAAACAAAGGCTTGTTTTGCCTTTTGTATTGTAGCACCCAATAGAGGTCCTTGATAATAGCAGGTGTTTGATACTTACTCATCAAATTCAGCTTAGTTGAGTCTGTAAAATGGGCACAACAATACTGGCATGACCCATTTTCTGGGATTGCTTTAGGTATTCTGGCAAACTTTACATGGTAGAACAGTGAGTGGCTTTGTTCTCATAATCAGCCCACACCATTTTGTCAGAGTAACTACCATTCTCACCTTGACATAGTGGGAAAAGAGGACTTTAATGTAATGATAAGCTGGGAGGTCCCTTGAGAACCAGAGCAGAGTAGGGAATCTCCGCTTATAAAATCATCTGGCAGGGTAAAGCCCTTCAGAATCAGGCTGTGGAACTGGGAATGAAGTAGTGGTGGACAGGCAGTCTACAACTTGAAAAGCATTGTTGGTGGTGTGCCCCTGGGAAGCTTGTGCCCTGGGCATTTGTCCTTTTTGTCCACTGAAAGATTCGGCTCGATCCAGTCTTTCTTCTCCTTGCCACTATCTGTTTTGTGAAGATTTTATGGGTTAGACCAGGATGAAGATAGTTTACTCCTTAAAGCAAACAACTGGGAAACAAGGAAAGCTCTAAATGATAAGCAACTAATCCTCAGGGAATTCAGGCAATAGATTAGCCCCAGATTCTGAAGCGCTACTACATCTGAAGTAAGATGTAGTGCCGCCTCTCTTACTTAACTCGCCTTAACACTTCTTATTAGCATGTTGGAGTCCCTGGAAGGGATTTCACTACTTCTCTCCTTTGGGGCTCTCTGGGTAAATCTGAGGAGTTGAGCTTTCTAATACTGTCACTGACGAGCCCCCATTAGTGTACTTCTATTCATTATCAGGCAGAATGTAACTAGTTTTTACAGGGAGTATTTACTAAGCTGTTACCATAATAATATTTGTTATACGGTATCTCCAAATTGAGGTATTCTCCTGTGTGGCACCTAAAAGGTCCCTGGGAAGGATGGGCTCACATGCATGAAGAGAACTATTTACCTGAAGCCTTTTTGACCTTCATGGAGTCCTCAAGAAGTTCTCTTTTGGTATATCTCTTTGCTTGGCTACGAGGGTCAGGCCCCTGAATAGTCCCGGAGCTGCTTCTCTTTAAGGTATCTAGTTGGTCCTCAGTAGGTCTTTTGGCTCCTAAAGCAGCTCGTGCAACCAGAAGGACATTGTTATTTGCTTATGTGGACACTGCTAGAATGTCAGCCTAAGGAGCTTCCAATCTTTTGAAGATCTCTTGGTCAGTTCCATCTCTGAATCTGGATTTTAAACATTTCTTTTCCCAGGAGACCCTCTGTCTGCCCTCAGCGTGTCTCCCTCTACTCCCAGGTGATGTGTTGTCTCGCATAATTACACTCTCTGGGTAACTTGGTCACCCTGGAGTGAGGAGGAAAGAGGAAGAAGCCCTCTGCTCTCTCCCTAATGATTTTCTATAGCTCTCACATTTGCAATCCTTTCCCATTTGGCTGCCTGGGTCTGATCCAGCTTGATCATTTTACATGTAGTCCAGCAGTCATTGCTTGGTTTTTTCAGCCATCAAAGCCATTTCCTCTGTGGCATCACATGTCTTTATGGAGCGCCCTAAAGCCCGGAGCATCTGACAGATGGATTAAAGGCTAAGTAGGCACACCTGCCTTTTCCTTTTGCTTGCTTGATTCAAACACAATGCTGAGGCTTTATGTGATTCATCTCAGCCGAGGTTCACCCCTCTTCTGACCAAAAGATTGGAAGCCTGAGCAGAAGCAGTGGCTGCCTCAAAGTCAGATGGGAGGGTGACAAAGACGCAGGAGAAATTCAGTTCCATCAGACCACCCAGAAAATAGCCCAGGGAGATGATGAGAGCAGGCAGGTCGGGGACTGGATAGGCGACATCGCTGGTCCCAAAGGAAATGGAGGAAAGCATTCTGCGAAAGCATGAAAACCTCGACAATCCCAATTTCATTAGTCAAACAAACGTGGGTTTTTGTGTAAATGGCAGAATCTCCCGATGAACGGAACGGCACCGGAGCCACACAAGCCCTGTGACAAATCGGAACAGAATCCCGCAAATGTTTAGTAAACCTTCTGGACGCAGAATGTGGTCCCTGATGGAGGAGGGGAGGGGGGGGAGAATGATGTTCAAATAGGGCCTAAGCACTGCCCTTCAGTAGCACATTGCTCTCAACTGGGGCTTGGTAGTTACAGCACTTGGTTCCTTCAATCCACAAAATTGTAACAGTTATGGGTTCCGTGAGATTCTATGAGATCATGAATGATCGGGCCATCGGGCCAGCTGCGGACAAGGGAGGTGGCTTGTGAGATGGGCTCAGAAGTGTGAGTCAAAGCTCAGTTTGTGTAGAAAGGGAAAGAGTTCATTTCAGGCAAAAAGAACAGAATAAGCAAAAATACGGAGGTGGGAAATCACAAGGAATATTAGGGAGACTTTGGGAGGGAGAAAGTAATTCGGTTCTATAGAGCACAGAGTTTGGAGGAGAAGAATAGGGGATGAAGCTGGAAAAGTCAGTTGTCACCAGGTTTTGGAAGGCTTCGGGTGTAAAGCAGATGGCTCATGGTTTACTTAGTAATCAGTAGGGAGTAACGAAGATTTTTGAGCAGAGGAGTTACATGATCCGATATATATGTAAGAAAGATTATTCTGATATTAGGACTAGAGGACTGGGGGACAAACAGAGGAGCTGGGAAGGAGAGAGAGTCGAGAAGCTATTAGATAGGGGAAAGAGGTGGGAATGAGGATCTTCCGTTGGGTCACCTCCACAATATCGCAAGAGCATTTCATACTGCGACCTCCTCCTCCTCCTCCTCCTCCTGGGCACTCTTCCTTCCAGCTTGCAGTGACAGCAATCTCTTGAGTCTCTTCTTACCTGTCTCCTGGTTTTTCTCGGTCTACTTTCCTGGCCCTTCCTTTAGGCCACACTCTCATGAGTTCATCAGCTCAGGGCTCAATGAGGCCTCCTTGCAGAGCCGCTACAGATCCAGCTCTGGTCACTGAACTCCTGGGAGGGCCCCCTTGTCAGATGATGACTCCAAGGAAGAGAAGAATCTGGGGGACCTCTATGCCATTTGGGGGATCGGAGGCAGGGAAAGATGGCGGACATTACCATAGCTACAAGGAAATGGGAGCGTTCAAACTGCACTGACAGGCTGGGGAAAGGCCCCATAGCCAGAGGCTGGGGTGGAAGGGAATGGACTGCTTGCAGAGGACACTAAAAAGGTGGTCCCTGTGCAGGTGTTGGTCTTCCTGGAAAGGGTCTCTGATATAACAGGGAAGACGACTTAAAACAAAAAGGACACTCAGCATGTGCTTAATCCCGCCTACCTGGGATTGTCATTTCCTTTAGGGTCTGTTATTCGGTCTGAAACTAGTAGTCTGCGATTCCCTTCAGGGTGGATTCTCACTGGAACAGGGAACAAGGACAAACTTTGGGGTCTCCAGTTTACAAGCTAGTCCTAAAACTTGGGGTTCATCGGATCTTATTAGGCTACAAGTTTGGGGGTTTCTAGATTCCATATTGGCAAGTGTCTAAGGTCAGATTTGAACCCAGGACCTCCCATCTCTGGGCCTGGCTGTCATTCCACTGAGCCCTCCTAGCTGCCCCCTTTTCAGTTTATTCTTGAGATTTTCATTTACCAAACCTGGCTGGTCACAGGTACCGGACGTTTCCATTGTAAGGGGTCCGTTCCTTTACGCCCCAGCCTCTGGCTCGGGGGCCTTTCCCGCGCCTGTCAGTAGAGTTTGAACACCCCCATTTCCTTGTAGCTAATGGTGACGTCCATCTTCTTTCCCTGGCCTGGGTCTCCCCAAGGGCTATAGGGGTTCCCCCATGTCTTCTCCAGGGTCTGGCTCTCCACTTCACAGTCCAAAGTTGTGCTCAAGAGAAAGAGCTGGGACACGACCTTTCCTCTTCCGATAACGTCATTGTTTCTAGATGGAGAAAGTAAGGCTGGAGGTAAAGGACGGGGGTTTGCCTAGATTTCCCCAGCCTGTAACTCAATGACTAGCCCGTTTTCTGCTCCAGGCCGAGTTCTCCTACATTCCGTTGATTGAGGAGAACTTTGGTTGGTGAGGGAGGGGGGGAGGGGAGACCTCTTACAAATGCTTTTTCATTGGATCCTCACAGTATCCCTTGGAGACGAGTGCTAGGATTGTCATCTCCATTTACAGGTGAGCAGAGAGCGGTTAAATGACTTGCCCAGGATCATACAGTCAGTGTCTGAGATCTGATCGGAACCCCTGACTGCCTGACTCCGACCCCTGTGCTCTATCCCCTGCACTGCCCAGCTATTTAAACGAGTGCTTACGCTTTCTCCTCCCTCCCTTCGGACTAAAGGAGGAGAACCACCTGCATGGCCAATGGAGGGGTTTTTGCCGGATGGGGCATATTTGTTACAAGGGCTTCACTGCAAAGAAGGAAATGCTGGTCCTCCCAAAGAGGCCAAAGCAAAGGCAGCCGCATCTCTAGGATCTCGCCAAGGGCATCGGCCCGTCCTCCGTCTTCCTTCCTTCCTTCGGGCCCTGCTCTCACTGCACAACCGCCACATCCGCGGAGAGAAAGCGGGCCGCAGGTTCGCCGTCCTCTTCTTCCAAAGAGCGAGGAGAAAGGCAAGCGGCAGGCTGAGATGCCAGCGCAGGGCAGATTCCCCGTTAGCCCGGCACAGGGTGCCGCAGGGGAAGCAGAGAGCCCACGTTATCTCCCAATGGCGGCTCCCCCTCTGGGCCCAGGTGTGCTGTGCCCGCGGCCATGCCCTCGCTGAGAGCTCTGACCACTCGCACTCTGGAGTTTGAGAGGCGACGCGGCCCAGAGAGTCTCCTTCTCTTCTCTGCCGGCTGCCCTTCCGGCCAGGGCGCTGGCATGGTGATGACAGGCAAAGGCCACCTTCCCCTCCTGTGGCACCCTCTGCTGCCTTTCCTGGCCGGAGCAGCCCCGCAGCCGAGGGAGCGTTTGCAGCGTCCTCGGCGGCCTTCCCTGGAGATCGGCTCGCTCTACGCTTCTGCTCAGTCCTCCCAAACGTGTCTTGGCCGTGCTGTGGCCCGACGTGGCCCTGTTGGGTCACGAGGCTGTGGGCTGCCTGGCGTTGGAAGCGAAGGGCTCGCAGAAGGCCGGGCTCTTCTCCCCTCCTCCGCCCCAGCAGTGGGAAGGCCACAACATGCGGCGGGGCACGAAGAGCTCAGCTGCTGAGCTTCGGGGAGCCCCAAAGGATGGCCTCCGCCAACGGAGCCCCTCTTTCCATTCACCCAGCTTTACGAGGCTGCCGGCAGAGTATGTCCCGCCTCAGCCAATGGCAGATGAGCCCCCGTGCCAGGAAGAGGGAAATAAATAATCTCTCTGTCTCCATCTGCCTTCTCCGGCCTTCCTTTCCATTCATTTTCTCTCTATTTCATTTGAGTAATGAAACACAAATGAGTAATTTCCAAGTTTATTTTAAATGACCTTTAAAGATAGGTGGTCAAAAATAAAAGGCATGAAAAAATAGAAATGAATTCCTTCCCCCTCCCCCTCCCCAAGGTATGCCCTCTTCTGAGAAGGGTCGCAGCCCTTCAGACAAACAAAGAGTTTTGGTAAAACTTGTGCCTGCCCATGTCTGTCCCTTCTTCATGGATTGACCACATGAGCTGACTAAATCTGCTACCAATTCCCGATGGGCCATCTCACCCGTGTCCTCCCTGATGCGAGATGATTCTCTTAGGCCTTCCTCATTGGTGCTCTCTCTCACTTTGCACAAAGGAGCTTCCACACCATTTTCTCCCCTAAAGCTCCCTCCCCCATCATCTCAACGTAGAACTTTGTCTTCTTTTTTGGTAATATTTTATTGTATGTTTTCCTCAATATGTAGAGATGATCCATAGCATTTGTTTTCCAACATTTTGCGATCCTCGTTCTCTCTCTCTCCCTCCCTCCCTCCTCTCCACCCCCAGGCAGCTAGAAATCTGGTATTGGTTATGCCTGGGCCATCATCATGCAACACATATTTCCATATTTGTCATGCTGCATGAGAAGACACATCATACTTCCAAGAAAAAACTCATGGAAGAAATCAAGGGAAATGCTAGGCTTGGAAATGCAATGAGCCACGGCCACTGCTTTCTTTGGTGGTGGATAGTAGTTTTTATGGGGAGCACTTTGGCCTTGTCTTGCCTCATTGCGTTACTGAGAATGGCTGTCCCTCACAGTTTATCATTGCACGGTATTGCCATTACTGTGCAGAGTTCTCCCAGATCTTCTCATTTCCCTTTGCATCTGTTGATGTAAGTCTTTCCAGGTTTTTCTTATAGCATCCTGCTTTCATATGGCTCAGTGGTATTCCATCGCCATTAGACACCACAGTTTGTTCAGCCATTCCCCAACTGATGGACATCCCTTCAGGTGCCAATGCTTGGCCACCACAAAAAGGTGACCCGCAGTTTTAGAGCCTTTAGGCACGGTCCAAAATGTTTGCCTTCTACTTCACTGAAAAACAATTTAGGCTGTTGGTAGAGAGCTGCTCTCTCTTGTCTCCTCCTCCTCCTCCTCCTCCTCCTCGTTTCACATCTCCCAAGGGTTTGCTGCCACTCTTTCCTCCTCCATTCTTGTCTCACGTGATGAGATGCTCCTTTTCCTTGCCAAGGCACACACTCTTCTACATGCATGAACGATCCCTCTCTCTCCTGTTTCCTCCAGCAGTTTGGCCAGCCGGGCCCCCGGCCATTTCCTTTAGTCTTTCCCCATCTAGGCTTTTTGACTGCTTACAAACAACCCCCCAAACAATTTCCACTTGATCCAACTATCCAGGCTAGGCATTGTCCAGATCGCTCTTCCCTTTGCGGCGAAATTCCTGGAGAAGGTCATTGCCCGAGCTTCCTCCATCTCCTTTCCTCCTACTCTCTTAACTCATCACCTCCACGGTCTCGATGCTCATCTTTTACGAAGTACTATTCGATTTCCTTATCCAGCTCTGACCTCCCTCTTACAGTCTCCCAGCGCCTATTGGACATTTCAAACTGGATGTCTCAGAGACATCTTAATTCAGCGAGTCCAAAATCGAGCTCATTGTCTTTCCCTCCAAACTCTTCCCCCTTCTTCCTTTCACTACGACACTTGAAGGTACCTCCATTCTCTCGACCTCCAGGCTCTCAGCCGAGCTGTCAGCCTTGACTCTTCATTCTCTCTGGCTATCCCCACCCCAAATATCCAGTCTGTTCCCAACTTGACCTTTGTCTTTCCCATATCTTTTACTTCTCTCTTTGACACTGCCGGCCCTCCAGATTTGGACTATTGCAGTAATTGAAGGAGCTCCAAACGGGCCAGCTCTATTTGTCCCAACCGTGCTGTGTAATTCTGCAGAAAGGCTGTCATAGACAGGAATTCCATCCCTCTGACCCCAGAGTGTCTTGGCAAACTCCCGTGGATTCCAGCCACTGTTAATGCACATCGCTGAAGCCCTGGAATGCTATGAAAAAGGGGCAAGTTCTGAAAGGCCAGACTCACCTCCACATTTGTGCTGTAGCGAGTGAGCAGCATCCTCACAGGTCCCAGGAGGCTGCTTTGTCCTGCATCACCTTGGGAGATCGGATTCAGAGAGGGAAGCCATCTCAGAGATCCACAAGAGAAAACAGAACTGAAAGGAGATACAACAGAGGGATGGCTTGGAGGCAGGCGGATCTGAGTTCAAGTCCTCACACAAGTACCTCTTAGCTGGGGGAAAATCCCTCAGCCTCACTCATCTGTTAAAGAACAAAAACAAAACTAGGCCTAATGAGTGCTTCTACTGCCCCGGATTGTTGTGAGAATCAAAGTGCAAAGGGCTTGTGAAAGCTGGCAGGCTATTGCTATTGTCACTATTTTTATCGTTGTAATAGTAAATGTTGTTCACTGTGTGCTGCGGCCCCCAAATTCTTCCTCTGGAGACCAAGTCTCATTGCATGGGCTCCTTTGAACTGAGTTTGGCTAAGGAGTTCGAACTTGTGTTTCTTTCAAACAAAAGGTTCGCTGCCCATGGGCAGTCCCATACCCCATACCTGAAGTCCTCCCAGGTTGGTGGAGGCTGCTGGGGCTGGGCCCTCCCCATTGGCTGAATTTTCCAGAGCCCAAACTCATCTGCACAGTTTGAGGCTTTGGAGACAGATACTAAAGGAGGAAACTATCAGATGTATTGATTGATAGAAAAAGGCCATCTAGCTGTGCCACCGACCCTCCGTGGCCCCAAAGACCCAGTCAATAGCAGGGCTCTGGCCCTTCATCTGACTTTTGATGTATGCTGGGTAAGGAGATCAAGCACTTGGGGCACCAGGAGGGGACGTGGGCCACAAAGTTCAATGACTTCGGGCTTATTTTAAATGAAGCAAGACTAGGATAAACCACGCCTCCAGCCAATGAAAGCTTTTTAAAATATAAGCATTTGAAATCTAACTTTGATTACTTCATTGTCTCCCATTCATCTTGGAAATAGCATAAGTTTCTGGTACACACAATATTGTTTTTTATTATTATCTCTTCAATCTCAGACTTTCTTATGAGTGGAAATTCTGCTCTAGTCTACTTGGATAAATTAACCCAATCTTCTTTACTCAGAGGCCAGGGAGTATTCTAGCTAATGGGCCTTCCCCTCCCACATGCTGCAGTCAGTTCCCTTGTTCTTGTTCAGTTATTCAGATGTTAACCCATTACTCACTTTTCCAAGACACGAGACCTTCTGAAGGCATCATAGACACCTACATATGGCTTCTCCCTCCCTCCCACCCTCCCCTCTCTTCCTTCCTTCCTTCCTTCCTTCCTTCCTTC